>NC_133112.1:11997026-12299314 GCF_022965805.1 Primulina eburnea | reverse complement strand
TTAATAAAACATTTTACATTTTTCAGCCTTTGGTCTCCGTTCCTCGATCGTCACCTGAATATCCTTTTTAAAAATACAGTTTAATGCAACCATGCAGAAATTATATTTTAAACAAGTCAAAATGCACCACATAAATAATTCATGCAATTAAAACATTTAATTAAAAATACAAAAGAATTTAATAATTGCATGCCCATGGTTTGCGTGGACCTTAAAATTTTCAGGGCGTTACACCCATGCACGTAGTACTTTGCTCCGCATAGCACTTATTTCTCGGTGTTCAATGCCGGTGACCGGCTCTGATACCATTCTGTCACGCCCCGAGCCGGGATTCGCGGCTGCGTGACTGCACAATAGGCCCCTATAGCAACTACTTCGTATTCGTCCTCGCTTTACGAAAATGATTAACCCAAGTTACTATAGAAGTCCATTGTAAGCTATTGTAAACTCATTTTAAATCTTTCATTTTTAAGATGTGGGACAAGGGTATCACACATATCCTATTATTTGGGGATGTCAAAATATAGTTTGAAGTTAATATTGAGTGTCACTAATGATGACATTTGATCGAGAAAAACTTGCTCTGTGAAATATTCGGTAAAAAGTCAATAAAATTCAAGATCTATATAATCGCAAGTTCATGATATCAACTAATAATAGAGTGTACACGAGTACGAGTATCGTTTCTCTAAAAACTGTATTGCACAATTATTATTTCCAACTATTAAACCTTTGGCAATGATGATTTGAGTGATTCCTGACTACTAGAATGATTAAATAAACAATTAACTAAGTGATTCAAGGATTAGATGATGAAATGAACAAACTAAGATGATTTATTAAGGATTCAATGAAAAAAAATTGTTGGGAATCTTGGTTCACCTGCTCTTCATTAATTTAATTGATTCGATTCGAAAATGATCCACTCTTTTGATAGGATTTCCTAACCAATTGAACACGCTCGAGCTATGCCAAACTAATTCAAATAAGTGAAGTAATTAAATCTCTTTAATTATTTATCAAAGATGAATTGCATGTCGCTCTATGAAATCCCCTAACTTTCGACCTATTGGACTATGACTATCAGCATGTATCCGATTTCATATCTCTATGCAAATTGTAAATCCATGGACTATGCTAGTTACTCATATCACAAGCTATTCTCTCGAAGTCACTCGCAATATGAAATTATTATTAAAGTTAGCTATGCTTCAATAATGCAACGAAAAACAATAGTATAATCAAGAATAAATCAAAAGTCGAGATTAAATTAAATAAAACCACGGTTTCGAGGTAGGATCTCCTTAAATCCCAAAAAATATGAAAAGTTAGCTCCTAGAATTCATGATAAAAGTATGCAAAACAATGTTTAAACCGGAAGTTTAAACTAAAAATACTAGAATTGGCAAAAACGAGAAGACGATGCTCGAAATCTTGAAAATTTTCAACTCCTGCAAATCCTCTCCTCCAAGCTTCAATTGCTGATAAACCCTGCTGGACCGCCCTAACCCAAGATCACAGCCCCATGCCCGTTGCAAGATGCAAATATCCGCTAGCCACCAATATCGCCCCAACCGAGACCAACCTCTACACCCCACGCTCGATTGGCATCCTCAGTAAGTCCAGCCACGTTCGAGACATCCTAGGCCACAGCTTAGACACACCAGGGTCTGGTCCAAGGCTAGGGACGGACCTTGCACAGCCGGCGCACCACAAACCTTTGACCTAGTCATATAGCCGCTAGGTTTCTTTACACCAATCGATCGGCCCTCACCTAAACTGACTATGCCTCGACTCCAGCACTTACTCCTCATCATCCACGACATTATCAGCTCCCTAGCCACCCAATTCGGAAGCCCCTTTACACAAGGACAACAAAAAACGTGAGTTTGTACAAAAAGGGTATGCCTATAACATGTCAAACCTTGCAAAAATGATACCACAAGATAATTCAAAGCATTTCTCATGCAAAGACATATATATCAGCATATAAATGGTATAAATGATGAGAAAAAGATATACATGGCGTGCCGTTGATTTAAAACGCTCGAAAACTTGGATATCTACGCGTAGGCGAGCACCAGAGAGGAAAGGGATGATTTTCTTTGAAAACTTTTGAAGTATTCGAAGTGGCTGCTGGTTCTTGCCATGAGGATGCTGCTGAATGAGGTGGATGGGAGGCCGAGTGTTTAGGTTTAGGTTTGGGGTTAGGATTGATAGGTTTTTAAATAAATGATTAGTGTATAATGGGCTCTAATTAATATAAATGAGTTTAAAAGAGTTTTAGGCCTATTATACAATAAAACAAACCCTTCAATCTCAATAACACTCCCGAAAAATATTTCGTTTAGGTATGTTTTAAAAATATTGCCCGAACCCTCAAAAAGTCCTCTGAATCGTTAAAATTTGCGTACCGGTAAAAATATAACCCTACGAGTAAAAATACTCAACCAATGCTCATTTTCGAAAATCTCACCTAAATCCACCATATATTAAATAATTAAAAAAATTATATAATAAAAATATTTTTCCTAATTATCTTCGGTCTTCATTCCTCGTTCGAGCGCGAAATGCATCTTAAAACCCTAATGCATGAAATCTTGACAAACAATGAAATAAACACCTATCCATGCAATAATCGTGCATTAAATGCATAAAAATCATTAAACACACATATTTTAGATAAAAACCCTAGATTGCATGCAGTCAGATTACGTAGTTCGAATTTCCTGAACTTTACATAATCAATCTCAGCTGTAATCATGGTCCCAGCGGCGGGGCAACAGTAAACACTTTCCGTTCTGTGCCTTGGCATATAGTTGGTAGGGAAACCAGCAACCACTTTTCCGTTACTGGGCTGTGGCCTATGGAAATTCGGTTTGGGTTCCCACGAGGCTTTGTCCCGTAAACGGGTTCCACTAGGGCTTTGTCCATCAAGAATCCTCATTTCCTTGTCGTCACAATCAAGTCACTTCATTACAAACATTTTTATCATTTTCATCACTTTAAAAAATACATGCATAAATATCGTTTTTCTTTTAAACCAAGCATGCAACACGTCTTTAAGATTTATCATTTTCTCATCATCAAATTATAACATTTCAAAATAAACATTTTAACATTCATTATAGTATTTAATCATCAGTATATCGAAACCAGTGTATAAAAATATCCATTTCCTCTCATCTCTCCTAAAATCGTGATGTGCGGAAAATTGTGGTCATCGGGTCGTGCGCACATCCAGGCCTGCCTTCAGAGTTCGGCACCTCCCGTCCCCTCAATAACATGCTCACTTGCATCATTCACACTTAGTGAGTCTAAAGATTCAATACACATGTACCGAGATAACAAATACATATACATAACAAGAAGCAGTGAAAAATATCGTAATAAACATACAATTCATGTCTGCGGTAAAATCGTATGCATAATCGTGACTTGTCAAAACATGTTAATAATCATAGCACATATCATCATAAAAACATATATGTGTTCATTTTCTTAATTTGAATTCCGTTCGTCGGCTATGACTTTCGAATTATCATGTCATTCGATGGATCCATCTACGTGTAACCGAGGTACCCGACAGCGGAGGTATCAGCTAAGGCATTACCTGTCCATTGAGCCCCAACCTTTTGTGTCATCATGTCATCGTTTCATCGTGTTAGTCACAACCAAATCCCATCCTTCAAAAACGTGTCATCATATTCACCACTTAAATAAAAGCATGCATATACATAATTTTTCCTTCAAATTAAGCATGCCACGTATTTATCATATTTTTATAAAATCATATTCATGATGCATAAACATTTAAAATCATGATAAATATGTGCTCAGGGCACTGCCAGGAATAAAATCTCATCTCGGGTGCAAAATGACCATTTCGCCCATAGAAACCCAAAATGACTATTCTACCACTGGACCTCTAAATTTCAACCCGAAGCTTACCGAACTCTTTAAAATGTATAAAACATATTTATAAGTGTTTTTAGACGTAAACTCGAGCCCGTTGAAAAAATTTACCGATTCGTCTTAAAACTTGGACTGGGATCCTGGTTTTAACCCGAATCGACTCGAAACTTAACCAAATTTTTTCCAACTTTTTACCACACCTTATAAACATCATAAAGGCCCTAAAAAATCAAGACCATACCCCTAAACCCCTCGGCCACAACCCATATGCTGCTGGAAAATTTCCTAATCAACCTACTCGAACCCCTATGCGCAACACCTATCCAAGTTTTCGTCCCTAGCCAAAAACCAAGCTGACCAACTATGACTACACCTTGTCTAAGCCACTCTAGGACCCTATTGGACTCCCTTGAATCAAGCCTACATCCCCATGCAACCTGCAACCTGCTAAGAACCGAGGAACATCCCTAGCCATCACCCGTGACCTCACCCCTTGCAATTGTACTCGATCGAACGGCCTTGAGGATGGGTCCAGCAGCGGTCAAGCCTCTCTAAGCCATGTCTCAGACCAACCAGGGCCTGGTCCATGGCTTGGTTCAGCCCTTGCACCACCGGCTCGGCTTTTCACCCGATCTCTACCAAAAACGAGAACCCATTCGACCACTACACCTCTCGGCCCTCACTCTAACACAACCAAACCCCACACCAGCCTCATGAATCCACCATAATACCCTGAACAGCCCCTTAGCATCAACAAAACGGTAGCCTCCTTGCACAATTTCATGACAAGAGGATGCAAGTTTCATGTCAAACTAACACAAAAACATAAACTCAAGCGAGATCGAAGGAAGCGCATACTTATACATATATTTCAGCATACTAGGGCATAAATGATGAGAAAAACGAAAGTAAAAGCGTGCCTTGATGATACGATACTCGAAAACTAGAAGAACAACACGAAGGGGAGGCACCAGAGGAGCGGGGAGGTGTTTTCCTGCAAGAAAAAAGCTTGGCCGATGGATGCTGGGAGTTAGCTGCTGAAATCTCACATGAAATGCTGCTGAGTGGGGGAGGTGTGTGGCTGATGCAAGCTAATTAGGTTTAGGTTTTCTAAAATACAATAGTTAAATAAGTAATCAAGTGTTAATGGGCCTATTGAGATTTAAAGAGGGTTAAAAGGGTTTTGAGCCCATTAAGCTTAAAAAATAAGCCCAACAAGTCCAAACGCTCTCCCGAAAAATATATCGTTTAGGTGAGTTTTTGAAAATGTTGCCCGAACCCTCAAAAAGTCCCTCGATTCGATAAAATTTGTGTACCGGATAAAAATAAAATCTTGGGGGTAAAAATACCCAATAAAGCCCATTTTGGAAAAATACACTTAAAAACACTCCATATTGATTAATAAAAATTAATCCCTTCATAAAATATTTTTTTCTGATAAATCTCCGGTCTCCGTTCCTCGTTCGAGCGCGAAATGCATCTAGAAACTTTAATGCATTAAATTTTTTAAAATATCATGAAATAATCCCTATCATGAAATAATTATGCATAAAAATAAATAAACATATATTTTAACTAAAACCCTAGATTGCATGCATTTAGTCACGTAATTTAATTTCCTGGACCTTGCAGTTTTGCCCCTGAATAGTTATCCCCATTTTACCCATGGAACTTAAAACTTCGACCCGAATCCATTTGAACTTACCATAACTCTTTAAAACACACCCATGAACATTTAATAGACGTAAACTTAAGCTCGTTGACTAACTGTTGTAATTCGTTTTAAAAACTTGAACCGATGTTCCGATTTTAACCTGAATCAACCTGAATCATAACCAAACTTTAACCATACCTTCCAAACACCTAACCAGCCCCTTTCCAACGCAATTCAAGCCATTTAGAACCCTTGAAAACGCTTAGAAACCAGCTGGAATTTTCTGCACAATTCGCCCAAACCCTGGCCCTAAAAAAATCCCAAGTTCCTTCGATCCTAGCCCCAAACCGACGACACCAGACCCCAACCAGCCATCCTGGGATGAAGAATAAACCCATACGACCCCTCCTCGACAAGCCCTACGCGCCATGCATGAGGGACATACATGGTTCGCTCCAAGCCCTCACGTGCATGGTTGCGCGGCCAAGCCTTGCGGTTCCTGCCCTTGCCCTTGCACCAGCCACCCCTCAACCCATCTAGGACCACGCCACAGCCCTCCTAGGTCACATAGATGTATCCCAATCCCTTGCACACACCTAACCCATTCAAGAACCAAAAACCGAACACTAGTTCCCTTATAACCCAATTTTCGTTCAGCCCCATGCCCTTCCTTTCCAGCCTTGTACCGCCCCATCTAGGACCCCTTAACAGCCCCTAAATCGAGCCCCTATCATCCCTAACCTAGCTGCTCTTTGTACAACTTCTATATCATGAATTATATGGCAAGAAACCCAAGAATTTCCATGTATATATCATAACAACGAAAATATTAAAAGGGAGATAAGATCTTTCTTGCAAACAAATATATTCACACATAATATGGTATGAATGATGAGAAAAGAAGGAATAAGGTGTGCCTTTGTGTGATTCACGCACGAAAATTCGAGTTTAGATGCAAAGGAGCGTTTACAGAGAGCCGGAGAAGAACTTGCTGCATTTTATCCTTCAAAATCAAGTGAATTCGCCTAGGTTTCGTGTAGGTGTGTCTTCTAGGGAGAGAACCCTAGGTATTTTTTTGATTTGGGCGTGTGATTTTTGGGAGAAAAAGGGCTTGGAATCAAAGCTTTGGGTAATTAATAATAAGGTAGATAATTGGGCCCAATAATCCTAATATAATAGGCCCATTAGTACTTAGGGAAAATATCTCGTTTAGGAAAGTTTTCGAAAATATTAATCGAGTCTCCAAAAAGTCCTTGTTTTCGTCTAAAATCTATTATCAGTTTTAAAATATGACTCGACAAGTAAAAACATTTCAAAAGATGCTATTTTTGGAAATAGAATTTCGGATGTTTGACAAACTGAGCGTCTAACTGATCTAAAAAAATATGGTAACTGATCTAAAACATGTTGCCATTAACTGAAGAAAAACATGCAGACTTTCGAAGGTGACTGAACCAGCAAATTAACTACGCAGACAAATGATTGATCAGTTACTACAAACAGTTGTGAGCTTCTGAACTACATTCAATCAGCTGATCCCTCAACTGAACATGTCATCAGTTAAGACATTCAACCGACAAAAGCTGACTGCAACAAGTAGTGGGATCGCCGCATTACAGAAAAGCTGCAGTGTACGACTGTCAGAAGAATGTTGACGTGGCATACAATGGATAGAAAGGTTCAAATAGTATTTAATATTACTGCTGGAGGGAAGCCTATAAATAGCAGAGAAGAACAACTGAAGACATCTCTCTCAAAAACTCTTGAACTACTGAATCATTTGAATAATTGAATTCTTGAGCACTCAAAATATATTCAGTTACTCTGCTGAAATTTTGTAAACAGAAAAGCTCACGCTCATTGTATACATTCATAGCTGCTAAGCTATAATTCGAGCTTTCAATACAAATTGTATTACTCGATCTAGAAGAGATCAGTTGTGTTAGATTTATTCAGTTCTATTGAGTTCTGAAAACTAGTTTGTAACTAAGAGTTTCAGTTTGCATTGTTAAGTCCAAAACTGAAGTGAGTCTGTACAAGTGTTTGTATCAATCAAAGTCTATTAGTATATATCCTATCCTTGATATATAAGGTGTGAGTAGGAGTGTTTGAAATCTCCAAACATCCGTAAAATCTTGTGTCTTATTATTTCAGTTTTTATTCTATCTATCATTCAGTTTATTTCCACACAACTATTTGTTAACTGTTTGATATTGACTTACAAAATTCCCGAGCATCATTTTATCACTAAACTGACTCATCAGTCAAAAAGATTTTGAAAATTGTGAATGTTTATTCAAACCTCCCTTATAAACACTCTTTCAGCCTTAACTGATCCTATCAAGTGGTATCAGAGCTGTTGAATCTTGTTATAGAATTCTTCCATATACAAACTGATCAATATTTCTTCATTCAACAAAATCCCAATGTTCTCCAGAGAAGATTTTGATGATTGGAAAACCAGAATGCAGGCTCATCTACCTGCACAAGATGATGACATGTGGTACGTGATCATAGACGGACCCATGAAGATATTGAAGGCAAACACAGCTGTTGCCATAACTAATGGGGCACCACATCTTATTGAAAAACCCCGAGATGAATGGACAGTTGAAGATAAGAGAAAAACCAATCTGGAAAACGTGGCTAAAAAAATATTATACAAAATGCTGGATAAAGTCACTTTCAGCAAGATAAAAATGTGCAAAACTGCCAAGGAAATATGAGAGAACTGATACAAATTTGTGAGGGCAATAGAAAACCAAAGAGAATAAGCTATCTGTTGCTTCGTACAAACATACACTAGTGTTCAAATGACAACTACAAACATAAGTAGTACAAGTTTCATAAGAAAACACTAGTAATCTGCAATGCCCGAAATCTCCACGCTATCATCATCTCTCATCTAGCTCGTGACCCCGATCCTGCCCCACCTGTTGTCATGCACACATACAGACACGACAACAGCCGGATAACTCCGGTGAGAACATAACCCAGTATAAAACATGGATGCATGCAATGTAATAATCATGTACAAGAGCATAGCATATGTATCAAATAACATGAATATAAATCTAAACATGTAGAAGAATACAAATCTGTATTCAACATTCAAATCTTGACTCGACTCTTTCTAATCTAGGGATCCCGGTGTGAATAAGACGGTCTGTTACCTACCCAACCACTCGGGGCAACGGTACGTCTTATTCCTAGACTTCGGTCAACTCTGTATCGAGGGTCTACACATATAGCAAATCTGCTCCTATGCGTCGATACACCGAAACGTCTAGTTTTGGCAAGTCTGCCAATCTCTCCTATCTCAGGACTCGAATATAAATCAATAAACAAAGCATTACATAATCAAATGTAATAACAATCTAGTATGTGATTTAGGGAAACTCGTATCAAATCTGAATCGAGTTGTGCAATCCCGTGACCACATGAATTATACCTTTCGTCGCACTGTCTGTGTCGTAGTCGAAGTCTCGAATACCAAGTAGCCAATATAAATATCCTTAGCTAGCCCTCGTTGCAAGGATCATGAATCCGGCCTCGAAATTTAAATCGGAACACAAACCCACTCAAAATCTCAAGTGCAAAGACTATAAAGAAGTGAACTCTCTCCCCTTGCTCTTGCTTCTCGGCTGCTGAAATGGAGAATAGATGAGGTGCCAATGCAAGCTTATATACCCCAAGCCATGTGTCAACACGAAATTCAAAGGTGGCATTTTCGCATGCAAACCGCGGGTGCGGTGACTCAAGAGCGCGGGTGCGCTGTGCTCACGGCAAATTCATTTTAAAGTGTAACACTTAGACCGCGGGTGCGGTCCTTGCATGACCGCGGGTGCGGTCTCACACCGCGGGTGCGGTCGTGCTAACACCGCGGGTGCGGTGTCTGTTCGCACAATTTCACTAATTTCTTCTCAATGTACCGCGGGTGGCTGTGTGGCTTCGGCCCAAACCTCACAATTTCAATTTAAATGTCATGCATTCTCCAACTTGTGAATCTCACATCCATAACAGCTGATAATTCTCGAGCCTTACAGTTCAAAAGTTTGACAACATCAAGATGAAGACTGGTGAATCCATGCATGAGTATGATGAAATAATCAACAGCATTATAAACGAACAAAATGCAATCGGAAAGGTGTATTCAAACAAAGAGGTAACACTGAAGGTGGTCAGAGGTCTTCCCAAAGAATGAGATGTTAAGGCCATGGCAATGAGAGAATCAAAGGATGTGAACAAGGTCGAACTTCATCTTGTTTGCTGACTTAAAAGCCTACAAGTTTGAGTTGAAAACTATAGAAGGAGAACCTTCTACACCAACTGCCTTAACTGATGTCAAACTGGAGTCAACTGGTTCAGTTGAAAAATTTGCTGATCAGTTAAATAATGATGCTATATCATTATTAGTTAAAAAATTTGGAAGATTCATGAAAAGAAACCAAGGAAATTTCCAAAAACAATATCAGAAGAATCATTCCGAAGAAGAACCTAATGCCTGCTACAACTGTGGCAAAATTGGTCATTTCATTGATGACTGTCCCAAGCCTAAGAAGAACAGTCGTGGCTCAACTGAGAAAAGAAAGAAATCCTATGAGCACAAAAAAAGATCGAAAGATGACAAAAAATCTTACAGAAAGAAGCATGAGGTACTTCTAGTTGAGGAAAACAAGTCAAAATGGGCAGAATCTGACAGTGATGATTCAGATTCTGAGAGCTTGAGCTGCTCCAGTGACGACGATGAAGAAGTCAAGTGTCTAATGGCTGATGACACAGAACTGGAGTCAACCATTCAACAAGTATTTGACTTTAGCTCAACTGATTTCACACATGATGAACTCATTTCTACACTTCCTAACATGGTAAATGAATATCACAAGCTTGCCTTATCTTTTGAAAAGGCCATAACAATGCAAACTGATCCCATAGACAACAAAACTGAGACTGATGAATCAGTTGATCTGTTGATTCTTAAAAGGGAGATTGCTGAGCTCAATGCTGAAAGAGGCAAGAATAAATCAATGATTCAACAGTTGATACTTGAAAATTCAAAGAAAACTGAGCTTATTAAAGCATGGAACAAATCATCTGTTGCATTAGCTGAAATACAAGAGAAACAAAAATCAGTTACTGATAAAACGGGTTTAGGGTTCAGCAACCAAGATGAAAATTCCACCAGTGATACTCAACCAAAACTGAATACGAACAAAGGGAAATATATCCACTTTGTAACATCAGTTGTGTTACAAGAACAACTAGAGCCAAGTAAATCAGGTATACTCTATTGAAAATAAGAACAAGGATAGAAGATATGTTATTATTTATAGCCCAAAAGTTTCAACTGACCTACAAAGTCAGTCATAAAAAAGGTTCAGTAATAAATACTTGAACTATTCAAATGGCTACTCCAATTACTATTACAGCAAGCCAGTTCAGAAAAGATATCGGCTGAATAACTAGTTGAAAAATGCTAAAACTCATATTGCTTCATCTGCACACTACACACCAAGCACACACAAGCCGAGAAAAACTATTTGGAACACAACAACTGGAAAGTCAGTTAGACTTGTCCAAGTCTGGGTTCCTAAAGGACTAATCAGCTTAGGACCCAAATAGTTGTGGGTATCAAGATTATATATTGTGTGTGATTGCAGGTGACAGGTACAAACAAAGAATCAATCTGATATCTGGACAGTGGATGCTTGTGTCATATGATAGGGGATGCAAGTTTGCTATCCCAACTGATCAAATACATTGGTCCAAACATCAGTTTTGGAGACAACTCCAAAGGTAAAACCGTGGGTAAGAAGAGTAAGCTTATCTATGGTAATTTTACGATTAAAGATGTTTTATTAGTTGAGAATTTGAAGTATAACTTGATTAGTATCAGTCAATTATGCGCAAGAAATTCTCAGTTCAGTTTGACAGACACACTTGTCAGTTAGAGACTCAACTGATGAAGTCATCCTAACTGAAAATCATTGTGGGAATACTTACAAAGTCTGTTGGACTGAACAACCTTATGCACCAGTTTGTCTTAAAGCTTCCAAATCTTCTAAAAACTGGTTGTGGCATAAGAGATTGAACCACCTAAACTTTAAATCTATTGTCTATCTGACTAACCATGATCTTGTAACCGGTTTGCCCAAAATAGATTTATCAAAAGATAAAATTTGTTCAGCATTAAGTTTGGTAAACAAGTAAGATCTTCATTTTAAAACAAGGGTTGTAAATCATCTTCCCGATACTTAGAACTGCTATATATGGATTTTTTTGGTCCTATACCAGTCATGAGTTTAGGAGGAATGAAATACACTCTAGTAGTCGTGGATGATTTTTCAAGATTTACTTGGGTTATTTTTCTCAAATCCAAAGACCAAACTGCTGAACAACTGATTAAACTTTTTCAACAAATTTTAAATGAAAAATCAATTGGGATTGATCGAATAAGTTCTGATCGAGACACTGAATTAATCAATCAAAATCTTTCACAATTTTTAGAAAATGCTGGAATCAAGCATGATCTCTCAGCAGCAAGAACTCCTCAGCAAAATGGTGCAGCTGAGAGAAGAAATCGGACCCTTAAAGAAGCTGCTAGAACAATGCTTGCTGATTCTGGTATTTCTCAAAGATTTTGGGTAGAAGCAGTAAACACTGCATGTTACATTCAGAACAGATCAATGATTAACAAGAATCATGTGAAAACACCGTATGAGATCTGGCATGGACACAAAAGTGTGGTTTCTTATTTCAAGATATTCGGTTGCAGATGTTTTATTATTGACAATGGCAAAAATCATTTAAAAGCCTTTGATGCTAATCTGCATAGGGAATATTTCTGGGATATTCTTCAGTTAGGAAAGCTTATAGAGTTTTTAACAAATGCACTTTGAATGTAGAAAAGTCTATTCATGTTGTATTTGATGAATCTGTGCTAACTGATGAGCCAACTGATCCAGTTGAGCTAGTTGACCGATTTACAGATATCGGTTGGAGGATGATAATGAAGAGAAGAATCATATTAATCGAAACATCCTTCAAACACCAGAATTAGAAGTGCTGGATCAATCAGTTGAACAAGAAATTGTTATTGATAATCAGTTGGTGGAGCAAAATGATAACAATCAGTTACCAACTGATACAGTAGCAACTGAAGTTGAAGAAAACATTCAGTTTCCAACTAAAATAGTTGCTGAGATGGATGCAACAAATACATAATAAAGATGGAAGAAATCACATCCACCAGAATTGGTGATAGATAATCCATCTAATCCGGTAAGAACTCGAAATCAAATGTTTAATTTATTTGTTCATTCTGCTTTTGTTTCCCAACTATAACCTAAGAAAACTGATGAAACTCTTGTTGATCCTAACTAGATAAATGCAATGCAAGAAGAACTAAATCAGTTTACTCATAACAATGTCTAGAACTTAGTTCCAAGACCAGTTTCTAAAACCATTATAGGTACAAAGTGGGTATACAGAAAAAACCGAACGAAGATGGTTCAGTTGTGCACAACAAAGCAAGACTTGTAGCACAAGGGTATAGGCAAGAAGAAGGAATAGACTACGATGAAACTTATGCACCAATTGCAAGACTGGAGGCAATCAGAATGTTCCTTGCCTATGGCAATCTTTCAGAACTTAAACTAACGATGAAAACTTATGCACCAATAGACAATGATCAAGGGGAATATCAGTTGAGACGACATTATACATAGATTTATATGTTAATTATTATCAAACTGCTAATCGTCCTTAATAGTGTATTTTTGTTTTTGCATGTGTCTAAGATTCAAGGCAGATCCTAAGCATACAGTTTTCAGCGCTGCCAAAAACGTATTTTAAAAAATATCTTAAAGGCACACAAAATGTGGGTTAATGGTATTCTAAGGAATTCTTCTTTCAATTTATTTGGGATAATTCAATGCAGATTATGAAGGATGGTAAGCTAGATCGTAAAAGCGTCAGTTGGATCATGTCAATTTCTAGGAGACAAGCTGATTTCATGGTTCAACAAGAAGCAAATATCCATAGCAACTTCACAACTGAAGCAGAATATCTTGCTGCTGGAAGCTGCTGTGCACAACTGATCTAGATTCAGCAAGAACTAAAAGACTATGGAGTCATTGCAAAAGAATCACCAATATTTTGTGATAATACAAGCACGATTACATTTACATACAACCCAGTTCTTCACTCCAGGACTAAGCACATTGATTTCAGGCATCACTTCATCAGAGATCATGCTCTGAAGAAAGCAATAAGGCTGGAATACATTTCAATTGAACAACAAGCAGCTGACATGTAACGTACCATAATTTTAAACTATTTTAAAATTTTCGGAAAAATAAAAATCTTTTTAAATGAGTACTCAACCTTCAAATTCCAATGAAAATATGTTGTTCATCCAAAATATTTGCGACAAAAGATGTCAAATAAAACTGCTAAAGAAAGTACTTGTTTAAACATCGTAAACCAAAACGTGGAATAAAAGTATTTTGAGTATTGCATAAAACTTAAAACATGGACGGTCCTCAGGTTTAGCTTCCCGCTCAGTCCAAGCCAGCTCACTGGTCCCCACCTTCTATCTCCTCAAACTCATCCTCACCTGCATCGATCAAGTCTAGTGATTATAAAGACTCAACATGTATAAACTGGAAGTAACGAGTACTACATAATAAAATCACATGCAGCTTAAAATAGAACGTACATACTGGAACTTGAACTTGCATATAAAAGCTTGAAATTACATACATAACATAGACGTGCCAGAACGTGAAACTTTTTTTAAACATGCTTGCATACTTGTACATACTTGAACATACATAAAGTTCATCATTTGCGTAGAGGCGTGTTTCAAAGCAAGTGACTCATACATAAATGCGCCTGATCAGACTAAACCATAGTACTGGGCTGACAGGAAAAAACCACTGCCACATACCTGAGATCCCCGTTCATGCTTTAACGGGTGGATTGGTACCTGGTCATGCTTTACCGCTTTCCAATCCTGATTAAAACTCGTTCATGCTTTAACGGGTGGATTGGTCCCTGGTCATGCTTTACCGCTTTCCAATCCCATACATAATTTGGTCACAAAACATTTAGCATACCTCAAAAATTTAAAATATTTTCTTTGCACGTCGAACATACTTACTTGGCGTTGAGGGATTTGTTGGATCTCGGTCCTAGCACATGCTGGAAATTTGTATTTTTGAAGTAAAAAGGACACGGACTCCGTGTAGGGGTCTGGGTACATGCTGGACTTGCAAACTCATGAAAATTCACTAACTTATTGATTCATTCTTCCAATACAAGCCTACGGACCATGAACCAACACCTCGAGACTCATCCTAGGATGCTGTTACATTGATTCAAACTCGTAAAATACCCCAAACTTCCCCAAGCATTGACAAACAATTTCAATACAACACTAACCCGTAATTCGACACTGTTTCGCTTCTTATGACTTCTATTACATACCAAGCCAATCCCAAGCCAAACGAACCACCAAATAACACCTAAATACATCTCATAACATATTTAAATGTAGTAGCACAAGCTCGGCGGTGCCCAACGAAGCCTTCAACTCAAAAACTTCAAAACATGATGAACATTATTTTCATAAGATCGTAGGTTTGAGCAGCCACACGAAAACAACCATAACTCACTCCTTTCTTATCCAAATATTTGAATTTACTGTACAATCGAAGGTATCGAAAATTTCTATGCTTTACATGTTGTAAGTTTTTCCTGAAAATCGACCAAAAAGTCGCAGTATTTAAAATAACAGCAAATTTCGAGTTTTCAGATCTAAAATCGTTTCAAAACCGATCCAAAAAATTTTTGCTCAAACTTTTTATAACATACATGTATTTTTACGCATAATAAACATAAAAACAAATACTATGACGAGAATGATGCATAAACGAAAGAATATACATGCCTTTGATATTAAAATTTACCGAACCTACGATACCGACGTGGGAAGGAAGCGAGGGACGATCCGGGACGAACGGGGCGCGATTTTATTTGAAGAAAACTCAACGAAATCTTGCTGGAAATCAGAGGAAGGGGGCGGCTGCTCTCTAGACCAAGAACCCTAGGTTTTCTCTTTTAAGAAAAATAAAAATCTGAATTGAATTATGTGTGTCTGTTGTGTCGTGTAGGTGTGTGTGAAAATAGGTGTGTGCGTGTTTAGGTAGTAAATTAGGGAAATAAATTGCTTAATTAGTAATTAGGAACCAATTTAAAATACTAACTCTCCCCTAATCATAATAAAATCTCTAAATTTAAAATAACTTGCACAAGAGTGAGTCTCATGTGAGACCGTCTCACGGATCCTAATCTGTGAGACGGGTCAACCCTACTAATATTTACAATAAAAAGTAATACTCTTAGTATAAAAAATAATACTTTTTCATTGATTACCCAAATAAAGATCCATCTCACAAAATACGACCCGTGAGACCGTCTCACACAAGTTTTTGCCCTTGCACAAGTGTCAAAACTTTTAAAAGTTTAAAGATCATAAAATACTAAATAAATAATTTAGGTTTTTAAAATGCTAAGACTTAATAAATTATTTAAAATGTCTCATCCTTAACTTAAAATAAAATACCACATACAATATTTTCCAACATCGTCGTCGGTCTCTTATCCTCGATCCCGCATCGAATAATCGCCTGAAACATGAAACTCGAGAAATATTTTAACGTTCATCACATAAACATAAATAATTTAAAATAATGAAATTTCACAAATTATGTATCGCTAAAATCATTTAAAACTTAAATAAATGATTTAACAATTAAATAAATGTATGGGTTTTTACGTGTACTGATTTTGGGCTCTACATGACATATTCACCAAACCATTACTAGAGACTAAGTTTTCTCATTTTCGCAATATTCTTGGTTTAATTGATTTATCTTAATCTTTTATGATGATATGTTAGTTGTCATTCTCTTTTACATAATTGTTCAGTTAGTCATTATCAGTTGACATTTTTATAACTGTTCAGTTAGTCATTATGAGTTGTCATTTTTATTTAAATAATAAATGTTCTGTTAGTTATTGTCAGATAATTACTTGTCAACTGATATCAGTTCATTTGCAGATAAGGAAAGAACAATGAATCGAAATAAAATTTTATTGATAAATTCTAAACCAAGTTACACGTTTCATTTCTTCTCCAGCGGCATCTTGCCAAACAGTCAACCAGTTAGTCAAATCGTGACTGTTGATTCTCCTGAAGGCTTCTGAAGAAGAAATACTTTCAAGCACATACCATTCCTTCATGAGCATTAGATGAATCAGCACATCATCTTTAACAAGCTCGGAACTATGATCGACTTCAGCACTTCTCTTATACTTCCTTGGAGTTGATCTCTGTGTAGCAGTAGCAGGAAACTCATCACTTTGAATTGATTGAAGGTCATGAACCTTGGTCCAAGTGGACATAACTTTTGAAAAGACGAACTTTTCAAGAGCCTTCTTCAGTTTATCCAAACGATAAGGTGTCAATGGAGGATGAAGGACGTTGGAACTGTTTTAATAATCCATCAGTGTTTAAATGCTATTATCAAATAACAATGGTCTTATTTATAGACAGCCCTTAAAGAGACAGAAGGAAGACGAAGAGTCATCAGTTACCAAAATGGACTTAACTGATCCAGACTAAGTTTCTCTTACCTTTTTTTTTTTTATTTATATGCATTTATTGAGGGAGAATATCAAATATAAATGGTTAACTTAGAAGACAATAGTCAGTTAGTCGTTAACTGAAATGATTCAGCTCATAACTGGTCACTCAGTTGCTGACCTAACTGATCTTCTGCAATAAGTTAACTGATAAATCGTTAAATATTCCCTAATAAGTAATGTGACTGTTAATTACGCATTTAATGTTCTTTACAGTCTCGGTCTCCGTTCCTCGGTCGCGTCTCGAATAACCCTTGAAAACATTGTTTTATGCATTCTAATAGAAATCCATATTTTAACATGTAAACATGCCTACCACATTTAAGTAATGCAATTAAAATAATTTAATTATGCATTTTCCATTTTTATATATTTATATGCAGTTGGATTACATTATCGTATTTTGAACATTACAATTAAATTAGGATATAATCATCTCAAACATCAACAATTAATTTAAAACTAGTTAATTAAATGGTCTCTGCCATAATAATATATTAAGAATGTAATACGAATACATTAAATTATGCAAAAATAAAATTAAATTTAACCCCTTGTTCCTTTTCTCATAATTAAAAACTAAACATTAATAACATCTTAAAGCATAATTGTAGAGAAACTAATTTCATTGTTTTTTTTTTTGGATTTAATATTTTTAAAAAAAATTAGTTAAATCGATTCAAACCGTAAGCTAAACTGCTAAAAATAAAAACACAACCACAGAAAACCAAAACGAAATCTCATGCAAACGATTCGGTTCCGAGTCCACCTTTTGTTGAAGCCCAAACAAACCCTAAAATTGCCGTGCCCATGTTCTTTTAGTTGGGCTAAATTGCAAATTGGCAGCCCTAATTTTAAACGCCATCATCTGCTAAAATTGAAAAGATGCGAATTTCCATTTTTATCCCTTTTCCACGATTCTTATTCCACACACTATCAGAACACCGATGTATAAATTCTGACCCGTCCCGAAACCCTAATTTCGGCACTCGCAGCAGCAGGTTTTCCCCCCAGCCGGGTGAACAGATTGCAGAAAGGTGAGCCAGATTCATTTCGTCATAGGTTTAGATTAGAAAATTGTATTGCTTTTATCTTTTTTTTAGTGTACTGCATAGGCTTCAGCACTGTGATGTTATTTTGAGAATTGAGATTTGTATTTCGCATTGTTTCTGCAATAATTGTGTTCCTTTAGGTCTATATTGTCTTGTTCTCTTTACTGCTTGTTTAAAATTGGAGTTCAGAAATATACAGAAATTTGTGACGTTGATATTTGGAAGAATAAATTTTTTGTTTGTTGGAGGTGTTGTAGGTAATGGCTCCAAAGCAGCCAAACAGCGGTTTATTTGTGGGCCTGAAGAGAGGTCATGTTGTCACGCCCAAGGAATTAGCTCCACGCCCATCTGATAGGAAAGGCGTAAGTGTCGTTGATTATTTTTCATTGAAATGTGTACTTTTTGCTGATTCAGATGTTGTCTTTGTTACGTTTTCAAATAATATATAATTTGCCACCCCTATACTCTGTACGCCAGAAGCATAGAGTAGATTAGTATTTTGATTGGGCTTGGACTCCGAGTGCTATTGTAATTATTGTATTTGAGGATTGATGCTATTGAAAGAGTTATCTAGCAATTGTGGCTAGTGTAACACGTTATAGTGTGGATGTGAGTATGCATGATGACATCATTGGCTTTTTTGTCCACTTGAATCATGGTTTCTTAAGTTATGTTCTATATTATAAGTTAACATTGCAGTTATATGTATCCTTTTTCTGTACCAATCCATGTTTGTTTGCTTGTTTCTATTTCTTAACTTGATCCATATTAACTGATCAGAAAACAAGCAAGAGAGTGCATTTTGTGAGGAGCCTCATCAGGGAAGTTGCTGGGTTTGCACCTTATGAGAAGAGGATCACTGAGCTTCTCAAAGTTGGAAAGGACAAGCGTGCTTTGAAGGTTGCCAAGAGAAAATTGGGCACTCACAAGAGGGCAAAAAGGAAGAGAGAGGAAATGGCTAGCGCGCTCAGGAAGATGAGGTAATTTCCTTGATTGACATTCTTTTATCCTACTCCGATGCTATTATCGTGTTTTGTTTTTTAATCTAATGACTAATAATGAATTATTATGCATAATCATATGATTGGTAAACGTGATTCCAATTTTGAGTTTTATATTTGTACATGTGTCCGATTTTCCTATTTTATATTTGTTGGGTATAAATAATGCTGTGCTTCATTCTTCCTTTCGCTTAAATGGTATGTGATGTGCAGGGCTGCTGGAGGTGGCGACAAGAAGAAGTGAAATCTGTTTTCTTGGGTTTCTGTTGAGAGAGCAAAATTGGTCATTTATTTCAAATTTTGGTAACACTTCGGTTCAGCCTGTCTTATTTTGGTTCGACTTTAAGATGGAACTTACGATACAAACTTGTCTTGTTGGGAACTTTTTGACTTGAAGCTGCTTTAACGAATCTTATATTGCCTCTTCATTTTCCAGATTAAACAATTTCCTTGTTTCTCTAAAAAGCTTTTTCGCATGTACGAGAAGCTTTTAATTGTTGTTCTTTGATGTGCAAGACTCGTGCTTTAATTACTATACAACGCAATTTCTTGCTCATATTTGATTTCTTGGGACAACTCAATTCTATATTACATCAACCTAGATGGAAATAATGAACATAAAGGAAGCACAAAATTTGAAAGGTTTTCCAGTTAATTATAAGATCAAAGACTGGGCTAATGAGAATGGCAGAAATAAATTCTGCATTTCATGTCTCAGTACATGTAGTAAAGTAACGACGTTACGTCATCTTCAACAGAGGTAACTGTGATAAAATATTCTCTTAATCGGTATTATTCTATGCTACTCTTTCTTCTTATTCTCATTAGCCATAAAGCTACTTATGAAAAGAGCCGAAAAGCAGTAAGTAATAAGGCAGTTTGAGCAAATTCTACTGATGCGCCAAAATAAAATTGAACGGCACAATACGAAATCAAGCCTTGAACTTTTGTGACAACCTTTCAACCCCATCTTTGCAATCTCCAACAACTCGCTTTGTCCCTTCTGTGACGGATGAAGCAAATTCTACAGAGCCGCTCTGAACTCCTTGTAATGAGACACTCAAGTTTGATTTGGCGGTGTTTTTTAGCTCTCCAACACGTTTACCTGCCTTCAAGGTCTTCTCTTTCAGAATTGATACGAAGGAAACAATCTGCTGGATTATTTTATTGATTGTATTCTTGCATTTCCCACTCACTTGGGCTGCCATAGTCCTAAGCTTGTCCACCAAGTTCTCAGACCTTTCAATGGTTCCTTCAACTGAGAACTGTTTGCTTGTATCAAGCCGTGCGACTCCACTGGAGTTTTCTTCCTCTCGCAGATCATTATCAACTACTTTTAAGCCTTGACTTTCCCAGCGTTTTCTAGCCTCTTCCAATGCCTTAGCTTGTTCCCTTGCCCTCTTCATCTCATCTTCTGCCCATCCTCTGCAAAAATAGAGACATGCACAAGTAGAGATAATAAGAATTATATGTTTCCACATTTCCTTGTCTTTAGGTATAATTTTTAAACAAATTATTACATTAACTTGTTCAGTTGTTGCCTTTTAAAAAATAAAATCAAAACTATGAAGTCAATTTCCAAAGAAAAGAAATCTGAACCAGAAACGAAATTAAATCCCTCAACCATAATCTGAAATAAATACCAAATTAAATATGACAATGAAATTAACTTTCGTACCTGGCCATGGACAAGGCTTTCCGCTCAACTTCCAACTCATATTGTAGACGGGCAATCTCCTGGTTCTCAGTTTCTGCATCTCTCCGAAGTTTGCTTACTCTTTCTTTTTCATATGAAATCTCCACCCTATCATACATAAGGGTCTGCAACTGTTCCTCTACCTCACGCCTCAGCCTGGAAAGAATTTCCATTTCAGAATTAACAGCAGCACGTTCCTTCATTAGCGCAAGATTTCTTTCCTCTCGCTCAGCCCTCAATATCTCCACTTCGCGTCTAGCATCCTCTGCCAATTTCTGAAACGCATCAATCTTTTCCTTTTTCTGTAAAAGTTCCTTCTCATAACTTCCATTGAGATCCTTTTCAAGTTGAGCAATCAGAGCATTATGAGCAGTAACAGCATTTTCTGCCATTGATTCAGCCTCGATACGTGCAAGTTCATCACTAACCACCGCAGCAGCATCACCAGTTGAAAGGGCCATGGCAGCTTGGGCTTTTGTCACTGGCTTTTCTGGCTGAAAAAGTCTTGTATAACCTGTTATGTAGCAAAGCATATTAATTCTTGACATCTAAGAGAGCATCGCCAGAAGAAGATAACATATCACATCGAAGAAACTAACCGAATGCTAGGGTTATAATGCCCTGCTCTCCAGCTGCTAAGTCAGCTACCAGTGCAGGCCATGCATCTTGGTCAATCTTGTCAATATCTATAAAACCAGATAACTGCTGCAAGGTCTATTTCCAGCAAAACACAAGCTTCTTTATCAATTAATCAGTTATACCAATGCTATCTACCATAGGGAAGTCAAATTAAATAACATTAACTTCTAATAACCTTCCTGTCGACAACCGGTAGTTGCCTTTTTTCCAAAGCCAATTTCCAACTCACAAGATCCTGGCGAGATAAAGGACTACAAAGCGTTTTTTCAGAATGTGACAAGGTGGACAACTAAAATTTGTAAGAAAGCTCGTTCTTAAGAACAGAACAATTTCATGTTAAAATTCAGAAAAATATGAGATATAAGGGGGTCAAGTTAAAAATGAGCAGCACCAAGAAGTATAAACACACTGAGTTGGAAAACAATTCAAATATTTTTTCAGTTAACCCACCCATGAACCCAGAGAACCATGTAATTTTTAGGACGTTTGATTTACGAAAAGTGAAGGGAAGAAATACTTGACTACTTGAGCAACCACACGAAATCAATTAATCTTCACAACCAATAATGGGGGTCTCATTTAATAACTGATTGTCTTCTTTAGTAGTTATAATTTACATTACATTGCTATAAAATTTAACTAGTCTTCGAGATAACAGTAAACTAACAGAACAGTGACAATGGGCTCACAAGAAATATGCACACCTTTCAGGAGAGAATAATAAAGGACTCGAGTCTTCATCTACAGATGACCGCATGTCATGGCTTGAAAGCTTGCTGGCAATAAGTCCAGCTTCTGCCAAGCCTAACAAAAGCCAAACTCATCTAGAAGATAATAATGCAAAATACCAAAATATAAAATTTCACGAGAAAACTTTTAAAACATTATCCAAAGTCAAGTTTTCACCTTGAATTGATGGGAAATCAGGATCATCCGGTGTAATGTCATCAAATGCAAGTTCAGAAACATTTTCAATGTACATAGCAGGATAGACTTTCGATGTTGTGCTCCTAAAATAAAATCAATAGATCATAATGCATAGCCATATCATTGCATCCCTGATATTCTAACAGGCTGTGAATATCTCATATCACATCCAATAAAGAAAGACTCGTTACCTAGAAAGAATACTGCTTGCTACGACCAACCAATGAGCATACTCTCGTCGAGTACATAAATCTCCAGGTTGAACATCATCTTCAATCACCTAAAAGAGCTACGAAATTAAAAGTTGGGTTTCAAATCTTCACACAAGAATTTAAATTTACAGCTCATGAACTCAATCTCTAGATCGTCGGAAAGACCATCATGGTCTTGAACATTAAGATTATGATGCTCTTGTGTGTGCATGTGTCTGCATGTGCAAGCCACTGTGAGTTGGTATTAGATTGGTTTTTCTTTCTTTCTTTTCTTTTTTTGTTCAACATTTCTCAAGAGCTAGCTGAAAAATGCGTGTGGTACAGCTGGAAGCCAAAAATAGAATGAAAGAAGAAATTGCAGTTTTGAATTCTTAAGGGGTATGCAATTTACATAGCCTGATAGCCAAAATAAATAGCTGGAGTGGTCCATAACATACCTTCAAATCTTTCAAAGCAGATAATGCCCGATTTTGGAGTTGATCAACAACAGCAGGAACCAAAACCTTACCTGGTGGAGCCTGCAGAGTTGCAGAGACAACAGATGGAGCAGGTATGCCAGCTGAAGTGAAAAAATTTCCAGGATTTGTAGAATCAAAAAAGGATCTGTTAACGTTGATATCATTAAAATCATTTTCATGCAGTTCATTTCCAAATTGATTAGCGATTTCTGGCTCCAAAGACACTCCAGCTGAGCCAATTCCATTTAAATTTTCCAGATATTTATCATCTCCATCTGAAGAAACTCCCAAAATTTTGAATGAGTCATCATCCACTGTCAAAAGTTTGCTTCCAATATTAACATCCCCTGTCGAAGGCAAGCTTCTGGATTCCTCATATTCTTCAGGGATAGTGTTTAATTCAACGACATTATCCACCTGTGACTCAACTGAACTAGAGAGCCCATTTGGATAGTCAGCCATTACATTCTCTCGCTTGCTATCCAATACAGATGGGACCAAGATTTTGGCATCAACAAGATCATCTGATTTTGGTACACTGGTATTTTCAGCAGCTAGGTTCCCATCGTCCTGACCCTCTGCTTTTGGTTCCTTCACCTTGGTATTCTCATTAGCTGGACCACCATTTTCAGTTTGAATGCTTCGCGCACCTAAGGAATCAACGGCTACAACAGAAACTAAAATGCCAGTAAGAACTGATTCCTTTTGGGTAACTTTCTCATTGGAGTGAATATTGGTGAGATCAACCGCCTCAGATGACTGCCTAGCACCGACATCATCACTATTGCTACTTTCATTAGCTTCACTTTTTTCTTCATGCAGAAGAAGATCCTTGTTTGTACCTGTTTTACTTTCTTCACTTTCACTTTGCAGTATCTCAACTTTCTCCTCACTTTTCTCCTCTCCGAAGCTATCCTGCTGATTATCAGAGGATACTAACTCTTCTTGTTGTGTTGTCAAGGGCTCCATTTGTTGTTTACCTCCTGCAAATAAAAAACATATGAACTCAAAATTTTGAAGTACTGAATTATTTTATTCATTAAAAGAAACACGAGCTCTAGACAAAGATATACTCAACTAGCGTGAAAAAGGGGTGAACACATACCTTTATTTTTGGAAATATAACATTCATAAGAAATCAATTGTGAATGCAACTCTAATGAGAGTTTGTTTTAAGCACGTGTTCTTAATCATTGTCTATACAATTGTCCAGGAAGCAACAGCTAACAGATCATAATAAAGAGACTACACTGATCTATATCAGCCCAAATTTCACGGAACAAAATCTAGATAATCAAGGTATGAAAGAAAAATTACTCACTTGATGTGGTTCTATTGCTTATAGACAATGCAGTAAACGTGAGGCCTGCAACCAAAAGAATTCCAGCAGCTCCAGCCCTCATTATTCCTGAAATTAAACTACGGCACATGAATTATTAGTCTACAACGACATACGCCAGTGGCAGAATTTTCAATTGCAACAATAAACGCTAACATAAATAACCGTTACAAAACCTTCATGCAACCAAAAACGGGTTCATTAAAAAACGAGTATAGAAACTTACTTACGTATAAACGAAAATAACGAAAAGGTTTTCTGATGTTTCCTAACAGTTACAAAACACCCAAAAAAAAAAGTATCTTACCGACTAAAGATTGCTTGCGCTTTGAATTGCCGGGATGCAGTTCCCCATCAGCATTGGCCCAGCCGGAGAAATCATCAGACGAAGACTTAGAATTCAACCACGAAGAAACCTGAGTCCGACGTCGCTCCAATCCATAGCCATGAATCCCACTGCTCCTTACCACCACCCACACCAAGCTCACACGACGTCGGTCAAGCTCCGAAAAGCGCGAGCGGAAAACCAACAACGGGGATTTCTGGCGGTTGAATGAGAATTTGAGCTGAAACGAACTCGGGCAAAACGCCGTCGAGGTAATCAAAGCATTCATCTTAACGATTCCTTCAAATTACAGGAGTAGCCGGGGCTATTATTCGTTTACCTACTAATTATTGAATTTCGGAAGCGAATTTGGGAAGGGAGCTGAACCGGAATGAAAATTAGTGTTTCTTAACTTGGCCAAAATTTACGGCTTACACTGTACCTGGTATGTAAACACGCAATCTATCATTATCCAACGGGCAAGAGAACAGAAATACCCTCCGCGGCGATTTCTAGATGAACACAGACAAGCCCCACCAAACACTGAAATTAATTTATTTATTTTTGTAGTCTAGAATACGCTTTTATTATTCTACGCAAATAAAATTCAAATAATCATAAATAATAAAACTGTTCGTACAATATTTCGATTTGCAGGCGTGTCAGGTGTAAAGATACATCAATTTATGTAAAAATTGATAAAAATCTAATTTCTGAAAACACATCGATTGATACTAAATCTGACCATCCGTTATAATCTCCTAGACAAATATGACGCCATAAACAAAGAAAAATAGAGAGATACTACTGAAAATTGAGAGATAAAATTCTAACATGTTCTATATTTTAGATAAAATGTAGGAAATCACAAAAGATTGATATATACTAAATAACGTTGCTGAAATATGAAAAACAATGTCTTGAACTACTGAAATTTAGAGTGAAAACTATAAAAATAATTTACTAAAGTTATGAGAATTCTGTAAGGAGTTTGCTAGAATTTGTGCGAGAGATTGTGTTTGTACCTTGTGTTGGCCGATTCCCTCTTTTTCTTCATTGTGCGGTGCAGTTTCTTCCACTTCCCCTATGACTCCCGATCTTCTCCTCTTTCATCCCACGATCTTCTCCTTTTTCCATGATCTTATTGACTTATCTAAATAAATTTGAATAGATGGGAATTTGTCTACCACATTTGATGGACTTTCATAATTTAATTGGACTTTCATAATTGTCCAATTTAGCTCAGACAATTGCCTCAGGGAGCATTGGCTTATTGGGCCAAAATGTTTGTATATAAAATCATATTCTATCTTACTTTATTCATTTACAATAATGAGGCCCAAACTTTCTTTTATAATTGGACCTTGACTTTGATAGAAAAATCTCAGGAATAATCTCCGATCTCCAATACACTTCACAAGCAAAATTCAACACTTCCTCAACTCCTCCATTGTTACTCCATCTATTCCACCAAGCTTAACTCCCGGTCGACCATGACCAGTACCGTCAATCCCTACAAGGTAATGTGAAACGTCCACTAGTCGGTTTTTTAAAAAGTATTAGATTTTTTTTACATCCTTTTACTAACGACCGAAATACATATATATAAATATATATATCTATAAAATATATTGCACCAATTTTAAAAATAAATCAACTAACTATCATTTGAAAATCAAAGGAAATAATCCAAACATAAAATCATCGAACATTTTACCAAACCTAAAAGCATTATTTGAAAAGTATAGCTCATACTACCAACCTCTCAAAACCTCTCAAATGCATAAATAAATAGTCGTAAAATCATTAACATAAATGATAAACGTAAAATCACTAGTACAGAAAACTAGCACCGGTCCTCGGGGCACCTTCAGTCCAGCAAAGTCAACCATCAAAACCTCCATTGTCATTATTTTCATAATCACATGCATCAATCACACCTACTAGTCTAAAGATTCAACACACCATAATCTTGATAACAAGTACTACATATACAACTCACATGCAACGATGAAAATATGCGAATGTTATAGACGTATTCATATTCATATTCGTTGAATTCAGATCGTTGATTGTGACTTTCGTATTCGTATTCGTATTGGACGATGGATCCATCTACATGTTACCACAGTACTGGGCGGCGGGGACATCAACGACAATCTAACCGTCAACTAAGCCTTGACCTTACGTATAACATATCATCGAATCACGTGTCATCATATTAGTCACAACCGCTTCACATCCTTCAGCATTTCTTATTTCCATCACTTTATAAAAACATGCATATAAATATCTTTTTTTTTTCTTTTAAACCAAGAATGCATCATATCTTTTAAATGTCCATATTAAATCATAAAAATCCATAAACATTTAATATAAACATTTTAACATATAAAACAGCAATCAGAGCACTGTCATGACGTTTACTAATTTCTAGGTGTAAAGTTATCGTTTTATCCTTAGACGTAAAAATCCTCGAATTTGAATTTTTCTTAATTCCATTGACTCTAACATGTCCCAAATAATTAGTTAAACTTAAGGTAGATATCCCATAATTTCATTTAGCTAAATTCTACACTTTTCATTTAATCCTTAATTATTCATTTTTAATGCGTTTTAATTCCGAAGTTATTTAAACTTTATTATAAAAATCCCAAATTAAAAAACTCAGACCTTTAATATTTAATTTTCCCTCTTGAAGCATGATTGGACCCCCGTGGACCATGGTTTAAACCCTTAGCCCTTAAAACCCTCAGGACTGAACCCTAACATAATACCCTTGAGCCCACTCTCAGTTTTGTCGAGCCATGCCCGAGCCACCTTCAGCCAACCCCTTCCCAGACCACCTAGGAACCTACTGGACCCATGTTTACCCCTATGACTCGAGCCTAACCCGCAGCAACCCTGTTGCACGAAACAAGAGAGCCGCGCGAGTCCTTCATGCATGCGTGTAGGTCTGCCTCGCTTCTTGGACTCCTCACCCGAGCCACACCCAAGCCCAGCCAACCCTGGACCAACCTCAGAACCCTCTAGAGCCAGCCTAGCTCACCTAAACCTCACCAACTACTCCCTCTTCCCAAACCGCCGCAAGCATGCCATGGGAAGAGTCCTAACCCGATAGGACTCCTCCTTTGGCTGCGGCCCAAGAGTCCTAGTCCTGCTAGGACCCTTCGTAACCCCACACCATGGCGTGTACGAGCCCCAGTACTGCCCTGAATGAGCCGCGACCCAAGCCCCCTCCTAGCCGAACCCTATTGTATCATGATTTTGTAGATTACGTTCAAGACTTTTCGTGTGCGTGTGCAGCCTATCTAGTGCATTATAGGACCCCTTAACTCTTGTAAAAACAACCCATAACCATTCCCTAATCATGGAAGCCCCTTCATGTATGTATATATGAAAGGATCGGTTAAACGAATAAAGAGTGTATAGAAAGGGGGGGGGGGGGGGGGTTGAATAAACACTCCTCAAAATTTAAAAATACTTCGACAATTTGAGTTCAGTTTTGTTACAAACTGATACTAGGTATCACGTCGGTCAATGACAATCAGTTAAACTAAATGAAACAGTTGCGGAAAATAAACTGACTGAAAGATAGAGTATCTAACTGAAAAGTAACGACTGAAGTAAAGATAACACAATTTGTTTCTGGATGTTCGGAGACTTGAATAACTCCTACGTCACCCCTTCTATCACGAAGATAGGATATCCACTAAAAGACTTTGATCAAATACAAGATATTTAAGCTCAAGAATGTAGCCTTGAATGCTACTGATATAACCAGTAAGCGTGAGCTTTTAACTTCTGAATGTGAGTAGATATTTTTGCAGCGTAACAGCAAGTAGAATGTAATAGCTGAAATCAGTCGTTGTTTCTTCGGCTGCTATCTTCGATTATTTATAGGCTTCTCTCTCAACGGTAACATTAAAGGATATTTGAATATTCTAACCGTTGATTGCCACGTCGATATACTCTGACAGTCGTACAATGCTCATTCTGAAATGCGGCGTTCCACTACCAGTTGCAGGTAGTTGTACTATTTGTCGGTTGTCGCTTTCAACTGATGACGTGTACAGCTGAGAGATCAGCTGGTAAAGAGTCAGTTGACGAGAATGACTGAAGAGATGTTCAGCTGAAAGAGCAGCTAGCTGTTCAGCTATAATTCAGTTGCGTCGATCAGTTAGCTGAATTCAGTTGCTTCGATCAGTTAGCTGAATTCAGTTGCTTAGTTCAGTTGGTTTATCTTTTTGTCAAACACCGGAATTCAGTTTCCAACAATTTCCCCCTTTATGATGTTTTGACAAAACTAGAGTAAAAGAAAATCGAATAACTGAACTCATAGTAGATAAAATAAGAGGTAGAACAATTGGACTCATATACTTCACAAATACAAGAAAGACTGCTGCTTATTGAGATTTCTTCTGCTGATCTAAAATCTCTTTGAGCTCTTCTCCTTTTTTTTCAAACAGCTCCATCTTGACAGATAATTTCCGAACGTCAGTAGATAGAAGCCGGACAGAGGTGGAAATGTTTTCAATAGCAGAGGTCATTGTGACTTGTAGCAAATCTATCTTTCTGGAGACGAGTGTCTCGACACTGTCAACTCGTTTGTTAATAGAATTTTGAGTTGCAGTGAGACTCAAGGCTATCCCCTTGTTCTTCTGGATTTCTTCAACTGCAAATGAGAGAGAGGTAACAACAATTTGGATAGCCTTCAGCTTCTCGGAGTTGAACTGTTGAGAGTCTTCCAATTTTAAGGTGTGACAGTTGCGTATTCTGAATCTTTGAGATGGCTGAGAGCATCTGATTCATACTATCCTACATATTCTGAATTTCTTCGAGAACAAGATCAAAATCTGATGAGGATGGAGGAGGAGACTGATGAGAGGTTTCCGGTCCTCTTGTAGTTTGATCAAAGATAATCAATTCTTGATCAGTTGATACTGTTTCAGCAACATTCTGAACTGAAGTGATTGCAGCAACTTCTTCTGGAATTGGATGTGGAGAAGGTGTATTATGATCAGCAGATGAGCTGCCTAGGAGAATAATAGAATCTGATGAAGCCAAAACTGGTGCTTCTAGAGGGTGATCTTGGGAATCAGTTGGCACAACAGTTGGAATAGCTTGTTCAGCAGATAGAGCTTGCTGAACTGGTGCTTCTAAAGAGATAGGAACCTCTGGATGGATTTGATCAACGATGTGATCAACTGGATTAGAAATAGGTTCACTCAATTTGGATTCTTGCACCACTGCTTGGATAATTTTATCAATGCTTGCGAAAGATAATTCTGCTTCAGTGTACATTTGATGTTCACCAGTAGGTGATTGAGGCATATCCTGAACTGGCTCTTCAGTTGGAATAATGGTGTAATGCCCAGAAATTATGAGAAATGATAAAACAAGATTATAAAGTGTTGCCAGGATGGAAAAATAAGAAATTCTTGAAAATGCAGCACCGCACCCGTGGTGCTAGACATCACCGCACCCGCGGTGCATGTGCAGAAAATGGAGTGCAAATCCCGTAGCCACACCGCACCTGCGGTATTAGACGGAGCGCACCCGCGCTGATAACACCGCACCCGCGGTCGTGTAGGCAGCGCACCCGCGGTCTCAGCTTTGAGAGAATGGATAGGAATCACCGTTTGAGCGCACCCTGCGGTGCATGTATTACCGCACCCGCGGTGCGACGTGCACTAGGAAGATGTTGCCACTTGTTTTGCATGCAATTGAACTATATATATATTGTCCTTTCCCTTCAGAATCAGAACATGACAGCCGAGAATTCCTTCAGAAATCTTTTCAACTTTGGTTGCTTTGATTTGTGATTCCGTGTGAACCGTTTATCAGAATTTAATTTCGATCTCGGTTTTGAGCTCCTCTCACCAAGAGCTATACAAGGACGTAAGTTTTGTTACGTTTTGAGATGTTTTGAAAATATGATGTTGCTAGAAGTGCATGTGACTCAGATATGATGTTTCTACTACCGTAGATATCGTATAATTGAAGTCAGACTGAAGAACAGACTGTTTCTGTAATTGTTATGACTTTTGAAAGATATTGACTGAGATTCTATATCAGAATTGTGTTAGTATTCAGAGTAGGAATTGTATTGACACAAATTATGAGTTTCAGTATTTATTTGTGATGTTCAGATTGACGGGGTTATTCAGATTGTATTGTTATGCCGTCGAAACCTCAGTTGATTTAGATTGACCCGATTCAGATATGATTTTGATCAGACTGTGATATTATTAATACGACTCAGATTATATCTTGTTCAGACATTGATCAGATTGTATACTGAATTGAGTATTGATCAGAACAGATGGTATATTGAGTTATTTACTGATACAGCGTATTCAATATTGTCATTTCAGATTCGAGATGGACAGAGTTGAATACAGGTCATCGTCTTCGTCAGACAGGGACGACAAAGGTATAATTCATGTGATATCTGGGAAGATATAACTCAAATCAGATCTCATTTGAGTTTCCCAATAAAATCACATACTTGATTATTGTTTATCTTTTGATATGATTATGATTTGTTTATAGATTTATATTCAAATATTTTGAAAAAAACATGCTTTGTTTACAGATTGTATTCATTGCATTTGAGATAGGAAAGTTTGATAGATAGTCAGACTTCTAGACGTTCGGTGTATCGTTACATAGGAGCAGACACCCTCCTATTGTAGATTATTCGATACAGATATGACCGAAGTCTAGGAATAAGACGTACGTCACCCCGATTGGGAGGGTAGGTGACAGACAGTGACGTCTTATTCACACCGGGATCCCTAGAGTTATAGTTGAGTCGAGTCTAGACATGAATTGACTAGAACTGCATGTGTTTAGAAATGTGGTTTCATAGATTATGAAACCCATGTTTAGTGCTTTCAGACATGATAGCCTATGTTTATATGATTTGATATAGATAGCATGTTTAGCTGATTTGAGTTGCATGCTTATTTTGATTTAATTTTCATAGACTATGAAATCTATTGCTTTAATTGTTATTCATGATAGAAGATTTCATGATATGTTTATGTATATGCATGTTTACCATGTTTTATACTGAGATTTATTCTCACCGGAGTATCCGGCTGTTGTCTTGTTTTGTATGTGTGCATGACAACAGGTGGGACAAGATCGGGGTCAAGAAGATGATGAGAGATCGAGTTTAGCGTGGTGATTCCGGACTTATTGTAGATTTGATTTTAATACTTGAAATTAGTATTGAAACCTTAGATTTAGGTTGTACCGTGTTGTACCTTTATACTGAAATGTAGTTTTATACAGATATGTATATTATTAGATGCCATTACCTTCCGCACTTACATTTTAAAAGAAATTTTTTTTTAGACCCTGTTTTATCTTAATTGATAATTAAATCCCAAAGATGATTAAGAAAATGATTAGCGTCCGGGTCCCCACAAATGGCCTGTTCTGAGGGTGACTCTTTCTGTTGAGAGGAAGGTTCTTAAACTATTTCCTCTACATCATCGTCTGGATCTCCTTGATGAAGGACTAACTCTTGATCCATTTCCCAAAACTTTATCTGAGATAGCAAGCCAATCAGATCGGTGTCTAGCTGAGTAATCATCGCATGATCAGCATAGGCAGTAGGATTTGTTGGAACGTAGTCAGCCTTTAGTGTTTCAAGAATTTGTGCTAACTTCTTCGCTCTCATCTGATCAAACAAATTCTGATCAAACAAATAAGTTTTTCTCTCCAGAGCTTGAACAATTGTTGCCGCTTTGACCATCTTGAGGACAAAAGCTTCCAGTTTGATGAACTTGTTCAGCTGGGATTTCTTTCTCAGTTGCTTGGCAAAAATATGAGTACGATAAGCTGTCCAAGCATCATACAGTTGAAGTTTTGATGCTGCAAAATTATTAACCCTATCCAAACAAGGTCAATGTGGGTTTGAATGGTATTGGATGGCCTGGGCTCTTCAATCAATTTGCCCTTACCTTTATCAGAAATGAGGATGTGTGGAATTTCCAGAACAGTTCGAGTAGCATCCACCCGTTCTATAATAGTGATGCCTTTGGGTCGGGCAGGTGCCAGAACAGTAGGACGAGCAATATTAATCAGAGGAGCTTTGATTCTAACTGTTTCTTTCTTTGCACCAGCTGATTTTTCTGGTGGGATGATCTTCAGAGGAACTGCTTCAATTGGCTGCTGAGCATCTGAAGAAATTGGCTTGTCAGTAGGAATAGATTCCTCTGTAGTTTTTGGCTTAATCCTCTGGGTTCTCGGTTTCTTGGCTATCTTTGGGGAAGGAGTTTTCTCTGAATCTGATTCACCCACAACTAATTTCCTTTTTACTGACCTCAGTTGAGCTAATGTCTTGGCCTTTTTCACTGATTTAGGAGCCGCCTGTTGAGTCCCAATCTCCTAATTTTTCTTTACAAACTGAGCAGGAGAAATGTCCAATTTGGTCTTGAGTGGCATAGTATTCTTCGCATTGAAGACTTTGAATTTGGATGATTTTTCTGAATCATCTGCCACTAACCCCTTCACTTTCAGCAGATAGCTCAGTTGCACTGCAAAGCCTTTGGACTGTTTGGATGATAGAAACATATTCTTTAAAATATTGAATATAAGATGCTTCCACTTGAGTTGACGTTCGGCCATAATGATAGAAATGGCCTGAAATTTTTCCAACGTAAGTGCAGCAAAAGATCCAGCTTTCGTCAAAATCCCTTTGGCGATGATATCAGCAAGTAACTGAACCTCGTGCTTCAGCTCCTTCTTTGGATCGGAAACTTTGATTTTCCGTCCATCAGCATAAAGTGAGATTTGCATTTCTTCAACATCAGATGCTTTTACATCAGAGAGGTGTGCCAGTCCTTCAGATGGTAAAGAAAAGATTTCTCCGAAGGAATCTTCAGAGATTGTCAGCAACTGACCATTGATAGTAGAAGTGATTTTTCCATCAGAATTGATCATACCGCTAGAGTAGAATTCCTGAAGTTCTTTGGGGTAGATCTCTTGTGATGATTGTCCCAAGACTATCCTTAACCCAGCAGTTTCGATTTTTTGAAATACGTTCTTGACATCAGCGTCGCCGAAGGATAGAATCGATCCGAAGTTGATAGCCATTGCATTCAACATATAAGCGGGAGTTTGATTCGCCATTTGGAACTGAATGATTTCCTAGAAAATAGAAGGATGAGATTTGTTTTTGCTCTCAAGAGTTTGTAGATAAACGTAAAGTAAAACTGAAATGGAGCGTGGAATGGTACATATGTACGTGACTATTCAAATTCTGGACACGTGTCAGTCCATAGAAATTCTGAATTACAACGTGTGTACGTGTGCTGTAAGCGTGTGTAATTTAAACGGTTCAAAAGGTGTCCACGTTTCCACCAATCATTTGCTAAAGGATAGCATTTAATGCTTGAAGAACAGTCACGTCACTTGATTTGGAATATAATATGGTTAATTAGTTAACTTATATGAGAAGATTAGTGAAAAACTCAACTAAATGATCAGTTGTGAGACTGTGTCCTCAGTTGAGAGTTGACTAACAATTGTTTTCTCAGTTAACCTTTTAAAACCAATATTCCCCCTTAATAGATGCATAAAAGAGAATTTCGAGAAAAATAAACAAGATTAATTAAAAGAAATCCTGATGCTTAGTAGTGTAAACGTATGTCATAATGAAATAGTCCTTTCATCTTCTTTGTCATGTTCTATAAATAAGAGTAGCTTTGTCAGTTGCAAGCATATTAGCAAATTATATTCAGTAAAGAAATTGGCAGGTGCAAGCAGTTCAAAATCTCCGGACATTTTGCTGAAGATTTTATGAAAGCAGCTCTGGAGAAGAGAAAGGTTGAGATGGAAGATGATGTTTTCCATCAAATGATACGCTACTGGGGGAATCTCCAAGAACTTCAGTTTCTTTGGGAGAATGAGATGACAAACACTCCCATTTTGCTGGAAAAACTGGAGAAATATCGGGAACGCTTGCACGTTGCCCATGCTGTGAATATTTTCGAAACAGACAATATTTACGAGCTGATGATCTACAAGGAGAGGAGGATCCTGGAGCTCATATCTCAGTCTGACAGCTTTCATAAGACTTGCACTGGAGATTTAAATCAATGGATGGCCAAGTGGAGGGCTTTTGTTCAGGACGAATTGTATGATGTAATTCGCAACAATTTCTTCAAATGAATGAAATGATGTTATCAGTTTATCTCTGTCTTGTTATTTTACTGCATTACTTGATTTCATCAGTCGATAAGTAAATTATAAACACAAGTACTGAATACAATGAACTAATAGAAGATTAACTGACATCAGTTGAGAGTCATATCAATAAAGAACTAACTGAATGATCAGTAAATGATAGTAAAACTGACAGGGGAATTAAAAACCAAGACAACAGCAAAAACTGATTAGGATAAATCAATTAATCCAAGTATATTGCGAAAATGAGAAAACTTAGTCTCAGCCAGTGTTTTGGTGAAGATATCAGCTGCTTGCTGCTCAGTTGAGACGTATTCCAGTTTGATGTTCTTCTTCAAGGCATGATCTCTAATGAACTGATGCCTGACATCTATATGCTTGGTCCTGGAGTGAAGAACTGGATTGTAGGTGATAGCAATCGTACTTGTATTATCACAGAATATGGGCGATTCTTTAGCATCAATTCCATAATCTCTCAGTTGTTGCTGAATCCAAAGCAGTTGAGCACAGCAGCTTCCAGCAGCAAGATATTCTGCTTCAGTTGTGGAAGTTGCTATGGATGTTTGCTTCTTGCTGAACCAGGATGAAACAACCCACTCCCATGGCAATTAAATTAACTAATTAACATATGCGGAAGCCTTAGCATTTACGAGGGAAAGTACAATATATCATTTACATCATAAACATTATCCATACTAATATACATGTTCGTTCGCAAAATAACATCCAACACCTAACCATAAGTCAACATATTCCATTATTCATATAACAAACTACAAAATACTTAAAAACATCACATGTTCATTCCACCCAAAATAAAATGACATGATAAAAAGTTTTCCCCCATTGCTTTCTATATGACTTCTCCTTCCTCGGACAATCCATTTCAGTCCTTTTTATCACCTGCATCACATGATATTAACTGGAATGAGAATAAACTCAGTAAGTAAGAAGCTGTACATAGCAATTACATATACATAACTTTGGCTTAGAACATGGCTATGGCAATGGCGATAAAGAATGAATCATAAATCTCAAATCAATGTAAAGGGTATCATAACATGAATTAAAGGAAGGAAATGACAGTTCTATGACCTGTGACCTGTGGCAAGTATCTCTTTGATATAAATATCAAAACTGTGAGAGATACTTTATAATCATGTGATTGGCCAATGACATGCATGAATTACTATCATTCCTTGGCTTTAATTATAGGAAATTTCATTGAGGCAATATATCAAACACTTGGTAGGCACAATAGTATATTAGCTCCTTAATCAATGAATTCAATGGTAATCTTTGAACAATAAGTATATATAACAATATACATATCAATTATATGCCAATGGAAGGAGCTAATGAACAATAATATGGCTTGATACATATATCAATCATGTGAGCACAAAGGAAAAGCTTTCACTTACAACCAACAAGTAAATGATGGCTATGAGACCTTGATTGAATTCCTACAAGCATCAACACAATGATAATCAACAATTAACACCACTAATCCAATGAATCATAAACCTCAACTTCACCCTTCATCCATTCAAACTCTTCCAATCCAAAGAAATAATCAAACCCTTACCTTGTAGCTTGAAGTTGAGGTAGAATAAGCTAAGAATTCTATTAGGGTTCCTTAACTTGAAGTATAATTTGGAGGAAAGAAAATCTTTGAAGGGAGGGAGAAAGCTTGAGCGATAGAGAGAAGGGAATGAATGAAGAGAAATCCCTAGAATCACATTAAAAAGCCCCAAAATCCATCAAAAACGTGTTTTCTGCCATAGACACGGACCCAGTGCCCCCCTCCGTGTATAGGTCCGTGTACAAACTGTAAATCACTTATTTTTCGTGGCACGACCCGGGGTCCGTGTAGGGGTCCGTGTAGGGGTCCGTGTACCCACTGCCAGGGGCCAGAACTGCAATTTTTCTTCCGAATTAGCCAAAGTGGTAAACATGAAAGTTGTAGCCCTATGTGTTTTCTTTAACCCCTCCAAATTTCAGGTCATTCGGAGGTCTGAGCAAAGAGTTATGCCCATTCTACCAACATGTGTCAGTGCAGGAACAACGAAACACACGACACACTTCGGGCCGCTTTTGGCTCGTCTTCCCTAAGGATTTGAACAAAACTCAAAATAAGAAAGTTATAGCCTTATATCTTATCTTTCTAATGGAGGTGGCCTCATATCAATTGGATCAATATACAAAATATTATACTAAAAACCACAACTACCGCCACATTTGTCATACCCTTTATGCACTTCCATTTTCTATTTGGCTCAAGTTCAACTTTCTATTCTACCCATTCATTTCCATAACTATCACCAACTATGAACATAATGTCAAAACAATAACCGTTTCAATAAAGATATCCATGAACAATAACCATTCAACATAATCTCAACCAGTAAAGCATAAAACATGATCATAACAATAATAACCCACAAGGGTTAACATGATAAAAGGTTGGGCTATTACAATCTCCCCTCCTTATAAAAATTTCGTCCCCGAAATTTACTTACCTTTGAATAAATTGGGATAGTGATGTTTAATTTCTTCTTCCGGTTCCCAAGTCGCCTCCTCAATCACTTGATTTCTCCAAAGGACTTTGACAATACCAATATTTTTGTTTCTTAACACCTTAACCTTACGATCAAGTATTTGAACCGGCACTTCTTCGTAGCTTAAATTAGGCAAAAGATCTAATGATTCATGTCGAAGAACATGAGATGGATTGGGAAGATATTTGCGTAGCATAGACACATGAAAGACATTGTGCATTCGATCCAAGTCTGGTGGCAATGCAAGACGATAGGCTCGGTCTCCAATCTTGTCGAGAATTTCAAACGGCCCAATGTATCGAGGACTTAGTTTGCCTTTCTTGCCAAATCGCATAACTCCCTTGAGAGGAGCTATTTTAATAAACACATGATCACCAACCTCGAATGCCAATGGCCGTCGTCGTACATCAGCATAACTTTTCTGTCTAGACTGAGCGGTCTTCATTCTTTCTTGGATCAATGCCACAACATCTGCTGTTTGTTGAACCAACTCCGGGCCCAACATCTTCCTTTCACCTACTTCTTCCCAGTATAATGGAGATCGGCACCTTCTTCCATATAAAGCTTCATAGGGTGCCATGCCGATTGAAGATTGGTAGCTGTTGTTATACGTAAATTCGACAAGAGGCAATTTGGAATCCCAACTTCCTGGGAAATCAATTGTACAAGCTCGTAACATATCTTCCAGAATTTGAATTACCTTTTCGGATTGTCCGTTACTCTGAGGATGATATGCTGTGCTAAAGGCCAACTTGGTGCCCAAGGCTCTGTGCAAACTCTTCCAGAACTCAGAAGTAAACCTTGGGTCACGATCAGATACAATTGATACAGGTATCCCATGAAGTTTTACAATTTCAGCTGCATAGATTTCAGCATATTGGTTCATTGTAAACGTTATCTTGACTGGAAGAAAATGAGCCGACTTGGTTAACCGGTCAACAATCACCCAGATGGAGTTGTAACCCTTTGGTGTTCTTGGAAGTCCCGTTACGAAGTCCATAGTGATGTGTTCCCATTTCCATTGAGGTATAGGGAGAGATAGCAAAGTCCCCGCAGGTCTTTGATGCTCAATCTTAACCTGCTGACAGGTTAGACATTCAGAAATAAATAACATGATATCTTTCTTCATACCTGGCCACCAATAAAGACGTCGAAGATCTTGATACATTTTGGTACTGCCAGGATGAACTGAATATGGCGCTGTATGAGCTTCAATAAGTATATCCTTCCGAATGTCATCACCCCTAGGAACACAAATTCTACCTCGAAAGGTCAATAAACCATCACGATTCGAACCAAATTCAGAAACTCCTGTTAAATCATTTTTATTCTTCAACTATAATAACTGAATATCCAACTCTTGCTCCTTTAGAATACGATCAATCAAAGTAGAGCGAAGAACTAGTGCAGATAACTGATCTACTGTACCTGGAGATACTAGAGTTATTTCGTTCCTTTGCAAATCGAGTATTAACGGTTTCTGAATCATGGAGCCCAATAAATAACTGGATTTACGGCTTAAAGCATCTGCAACGACATTAGCTTTTCCAGGATGATAGCTAATCGTGCAATCATAATCTTTTAGCAGCTCCAACCACCTCCGCTGCCTCATATTCAATTCCTTCTGCGAAAACAAATACCTCAAACTTTTATGGTCTGTAAAAATTTCACATTTCTCACCATATAAATAATGTCGCCAAATCTTTAAGGCAAATACCACAGCCGCCAACTCCAAATCATGCGTGGGATAATTCTTCTCGTATTCTTTTAGCTGACGAGAAGCATAAGCAATCACTTTCCTACGTTGCATCAACACAGCACCTAAACCCTGCTTTGAGGCATCTGTATATACAACAAAATCCTCAGTACCACAAGGAAGTACTAATACAGGGGCAGAAGTTAACTTATCTTTCAAGGTTTGGAATGCTTGTTGGCATTCTATGGTCCATTCAAATTTGATAGCCTTTCGTGTCAAGCTTGTTAATGGCAATGCTATTTTCGAGAAGTCTGCTATGAATCGTCTGTAATACCATGCCAAACCAAGAAAACTCCGTACCTCTGAAACTGTCTTTGGAATGGACCATTGCTTAATAGATTCAATCTTGGATGGATCGACTGCTATTCCTTCTTTTGACACAATATGGCCCAAAAACGCCACTTGCTCTAACCAAAACTCACATTTCTTTAACTTCGCATATAATTGCTTCTCTCTTAATGTCTGTAATACGATCCTCAAATGCTCCCTATGAAGTTCTCGTGTCTTCGAGTAGATCAGAATGTCATCAATAAAAACAATGACAAAAGTATCCAAATACGGCTTAAAGACACGATTCATCAAATCCATAAACACTGAAGGAGCATTAGTTAGCCCGAACGACATCACCAAAAATTTATAATGGCCATACCTTGTTCTAAAAGCAGTCTTCGGTATGTCCTCCGTTCTCATTTTCAATTGATGATATCCGGATCGAAGATCGATTTTTGAAAATACAGTGGCCCCTTGCAATTGATCAAAAAGATCGTCGATTCGAGGTAAAGGATATTTATTTTTAATAGTTACCTTGTTGAGTTCACGATAATCAATGCATAACCTCAACGATCCATCTTTCTTTTACACGAACAAAACCGGAGCTCCCCATGGGGAGGAACTAGGACGAATGAATCCTTTATCTAATAACTCCTGTAATTGATTCTTCAATTCCTTCATTTCAGTTGGAGCCATTCTGTATGGAGTTTTAGAAATTGGGGCTGTACCTGGACTCAATTCAATAACAAACTCTACCTCTCGTTCAGGAGGTAAGCCAGGCACATCATCAGCAAATACATCAGGATACTCCTGAACTACATCAATATTCTGAATTTGCACATTACTGTCCCTATTCACATCTGATACTAAGGCAAGAAAACCAGTACAACCCTTATTCAATAATTTCGTAGCTTGGAGACAAGAAATAATGGAAATACTTAACGAGGAACCTAGCCCAATAAATTCATCACCCTCATGACCATCAGTTACAAACCTCACGGTCTTTTCCACACAGTTGATCACAGCATGATAAGCGTATAACCAATCCATACCCAAAATAACATCGAAAGAAACCATTGGAATTACAATAAAATCAGCATACAACAATCTCAAAGCTATCTGTACCGGACATGCCTTAAGAATATTTGTAGGACAAATCTCATCACCAGAAGGCAACATAATATTGAATTGTAAAGGCATGATAGTAGGCTCGCGAGATAAGGAGTGCATAAATACTTCAGACATAAAGTAATGTGTTGCACCGGTATCAATCAATGTAAGTGCTTCCTTTCCAGATATTAGAATATTACCTGATATGACTGAAGAATCAGGATTGGCTCCTTCTTTTGTCATCGTAAAGATTCTTCCTTGAACTTTTCCTTTATCAGAGGAGAGAGGACATTTTTGTGCGGTATGCCCCATTTCTTTGCACCTGTAACATCGGCCACTTCCAACCAGACACTCACCTTTGTGTGGCTTGCCACACTTAGGGCATAACGATCTCTCCACATCTGAAGAAGGCACAGAAGGTTTATTGCGTTGCTCCATTTTGCCCTTTCCTTTGAAGCCACCTCGACTAGAAGGACTTGCACCTTGACTCCTGGCTTGAAAGGTTTGTCTTCTCAACTGCCTTTCCTTTTCAATCTCTTGCTCATCAAGTTCAGCTAGCAGTGCCCATTCAACAATATCTTGATAAGAAACCACTTTAGCCATGTGAACATCTCGTCGAATCTCGGGTCTCAAGCCGCGAATAAAGTGCTCTCCTTTATCTTTATCATTCTCGGCGATGAAAGGCACAAAGACACAACCTTCTTCAAATTTAAGAGTATACTCATTGACAGTCATGGCAGCTTGTCGCAACTCGAGAAATTCTTTCATCTTCTTCGCTTTAACTTCTCGAGAAAAATATTTGGTGTAGAAAAGCTCTTTGAATGCATCCCATTTCAATTCACGAACATTCACTGTAACCTTGGTGGCTTCCCACCAAATACGTGCTGCTTTGACCAACATAAAAACTGCACAACTAACCTTGTCTTGATCATTGAGCTTCAAATAGTCGAAGATGGCTTCCAAAGACTTGATCCATTCTAGAGCCACCAATGGATCAGAACCACCAACAAAATCAGGAGGGTTCATTCTTCTAAAACGATCATAGGCACCATCTTCAGAACCTTCTGTTGTGCCTAGAACTCTACCACGACCACGAACCTGAGTCGAGGTGTGCATGCTCAACAACTGTTGAATTTGCTCACCGTGAACCTTCGCCTGTTCTTGTATTAATTTGCTGAATTCATCTACAACGTTGGTAGTCCTATCAGTAGTAGGGGTCCTATCATCCCCTTCAGTAACCTTTCGTTTAGGAGGCATTTCCTACACATAAGCTCACTTTAACATAGATAGGAAGAAAATACATCAATAAAAATGGAATATGATCAACTCTCAATGTTAACATCAATAGATGCAGAATCGAAAACATACCGGATTAACCTAGGTAGAAGAAGTCATATATGGTCCAAGAACTTTCGCTCTGATACCAATTAAAACAACCCACTCCCATGGCAATTAAATTAACTAATTAACATATGCGGAAGCCTTAGCATTTACGAGGGAAAGTACAATATATCATTTACATCATAAACATTATCCATACTAATATACATGTTCGTTCGCAAAATAACATCCAACACCTAACCATAAGTCAACATATTCCATTATTCATATAACAAACTACAAAATACTTAAAAACATCACATGTTCATTCCACCCAAAATAAAATGACATGATAAAAAGTTTTCCCCCATTGCTTTCTATATGACTTCTCCTTCCTCGGACAATCCATTTCAGTCCTTTTTATCCCCTGCATCACATGATATTAACTGGAATGAGAATAAACTCAGTAAGTAAGAAGCTGTACATAGCAATTACATATACATAACTTTGGCTTAGAACATGGCTATGGCAATGGCGATAAAGAATGAATCATAAATCTCAAATCAATGTAAAGGGTATCATAACATGAATTAAAGGAAAGAAATGACAGTTCTATGACCTGTGACCTGTGGCAAGTATTTCTTTGATATAAATATCAAAACTGTGAGAGATACTTTATAATCATGTGATTGGCCAATGACATGCATGAATTACTATCATTCCTTGGCTTTAATTATAGGAAATTTCATTGAGGCAATATATCAAACACTTGGTAGACACAATAGTATATTAGCTCCTTAATCAATGAATTCAATGGTAATCTTTGAACAATAAGTATATATAACAATATACATATCAATTATATGCCAATGGAAGGAGCTAATGAACAATAATATGGCTTGATACATATATCAATCATGTGAGCACAAAGGAAAAGCTTTCACTTACAACCAACAAGTAAATGATGGCTATGAGACCTTGATTGAATTCCTACAAGCATCAACACAATGATAATCAACAATTAACACCACTAATCCAATGAATCATAAACCTCAACTTCACCCTTCATCCATTCAAACTCTTCCAATCCAAAGAAATAATCAAACCCTTACCTTGTAGCTTGAAGTTGAGGTAGAATAAGCTAAGAATTCTATCAGGCTTCCTTAACTTGAAGTATAATTTGGAGGAAAGAAAATCTTTGAAGGGAGGGAGAAAGCTTGAGCGATAGAGAGAAGGGAATGAATGAAGAGAAATCCCTAGAATCACATTAAAAAGCCCCAAAATCCATCAAAAACGTGTTTTCTGCCATAGACACGGACCCAGTGCCCCCCTCCGTGTATAGGTCCGTGTACAAACTGTAAATCACTTATTTTTCGTGGCACGACCCGGACCCCGTGTAGGGGTCCGTGTACCCACTGCCAGGGGCCAAAACTGCAATTTTTCTTCCGAATTAGCCAACGTGGTAAACATGAAAGTTGTAGCCCTATGTGTTTTCTTTAACCCCTCCAAATTTCAGGTCATTCAGAGGTCTGAGCAAAGAGTTATGCCCATTCTACCAACATGTGTCAGTGCAGGAACAACGAAACACACGACACACTTCGGGCCGCTTTTGGCTCGTCTTCCCTAAGGATTTGAACAAAACTCAAAATAAGAAAGTTATAGCCTTATATCTTATCTTTCTAATGGAGGTGGCCTCATATCAATTGGATCAATATACAAAACATTATACTAAAAACCACAACTACCGCCACATTTGTCATACCCTTTATGCACTTCCATTTTCTATTTAGCTCAAGATCAACTTTCTATTCTACCCATTCATTTCCATAACTATCACCAACTATGAACATAATGTCAAAACAATAACCGTTTCAATAAAGATATCCATGAACAATAACCATTCAACATAATCTCAACCAGTAAAGCATAAAACATGATCATAACAATAATAACCCACAAGGGTTAACATGATAAAAGGTTGGGCTATTACACAGGAGATCAGTCTGTCCCCTAGAAACTGACATGATCCACTAGTACTTTTACGATCAAGCTTATATCCTGCATAATCTGCATCTGAATATCCAACTAAATTGAAAGATGAATCTTTAGAATACCATAACCCAACATTTTGTGTGCCCTTAAGATATTTCAAAATACGCTTGGCAGCTGTAAAGTGTGATTGCATAGGATTTGATTGAAATCTAGCACACATACATACAACAAATACAATATCAGGATGTGGGGACCCGGGCTCTAATTCTTTTTCTTGGGATTAAATGGATCATTAATATAAAATGTGGGTCAAATTTTCGCTTTTTACATTAAATCAAATGTAACTAAACAAACATAATTCTTAGCTTAACATACAATATAAACATGAAGTACAAGTCTTGTTCTTATAACTAGTGTTCAATACCATCTATAAACAAACGGTAGTACAAGTCTAACAAAAGAACCACTAGTCCTCTGCTGCGCCCGAGATCACCACGCTATCCTGATCATCTCTGTCTCGACCCAGATCCTGCCCCACCTGTTGTTATGCACACATACAGACATAACAACAGCCGGAAAACCGGTGAGAACAAATCCCAGTATAAACATGTATACATGCATTAAAACAATCTAAACACATGGAACATGCTAATATGAATATCATTCATATAAAATCATGCAATGCGAATCTAATCATGTCTAGACTCGACTCGACTAGAACTCTAGGGATCCCGTTGTGAATAAGACGTCACTGGCTGTCACCTACCCTACCAATCGAGGTGCTGTACGTCTTATTCCTAGACTTCGGCCTGATCTGTATCCACATCTACAATAGGGGCGGTGATCTTCCCCTAAGCTGAGATATCGCCGAACATCTAGTAGTCTGCCTGATCTCCAGACTGCCCTATCTTAATGCATGAATACAAAATCTGTAAACAAGCATAATGCAATGCTACACGATCTGTAAACAAAGCATAGCAAGATCTGCATACAAGTTCTATAAACCAATCTATAACAATCATAATCATATCAAGGTATGAACAATAAAACAAGTATGTGATTTTGGTTGGGAAACTCAAATGTGATCTCATTTGAGTCGTGATTCCCCAAACAAAACATGTACTATACCTTTCGTCGCACAGTTGCTGTCACGGTTGACAATACGAATCTGAAATGGAAATGTTGACACAAAATCTATCAATCTCTTATCTAATCAACACCTATCCAAGTCACTACTTGATCTCAGTATCATTTCAACTGCACACAATCTCTATAATAAACAATTACATCAATTTCCCCAATTCATAACTGATAATGATATAAATCTGGTATAAAAACCCAGTCAATTCAACTCTAAAATTCATAACAATTCTATACGGTGTCCGTTCTTAAATCCGGTTGTAATTATACGATGTCTAATATGTCAGAAACAACATATATGAATCATATCTGATTCCTACAATATCATAATTTCAAGCCATGCCAAAACATAGTAAAACTTACGTCCACGCGTAGCCTGTAACGATAGAAACACGGTACCGAAATCGGATTTCAAATCTAACGGACGGATTGCAAACTACCGGCGCAAGAATTTCTAAAAGCTTCACGGAGCTTTCTCGTTCTTGTTTCTGATGAATTATGAGGCAATTAACGTTTATATATTTCGCCCCTTGCATGCCAATGAAACGTGGCTTCCTTTGGCCAAATCTTGCTGGCGCTCGGGCGGTCGAAACTTACCGCCCGGACGCGAGCTCGGCGCTCGGGCGGTAAAGATCTACCGCCCGGGCGCGGAAGGTTCTGCCCGCCATGCGAGATTCTGGCGCTCGGGCGGTCATAAATTACCGCCCGGGCGCCACACCTTCTGCCCGAACGTGATGCCATGGAACATTGGCGCTCGGGCGGTCACTCTCTACCGCTCGGGCGCCACTAGTTCTGCACGCAATTGGTGAAATGTATATTCTTTATCCAATCTGGTCTCGTAGTGGCCCGTTTACAGTTATATCTATTTAATTTACTAATCTCATAGCAAATTACGATAATCAAATCCTCGGGCATTACACAGGACGACTAGCAGTTTGATACAATAATGAACCTATTAAACCTCTGTAAAGTGTCGTCTCAAGTGATATTCTCCCTTGATCAGTGTCCAGTTTTACTGATGAGCTCATGGGAGTACTTGCAGCTGAACACGATTCCATGCCAAACTTCTTTAGTAATTCCTTCGTGTATTTAGTTTGACAAATGAAAGTACCCGACTCCAGTTGTTTCACTTTTAATCCAAGAAAGAATGTCAGTTCACCCATCATGCTCATTTCAAATTTCTCCTGCATTAACTTAGCAGACTTATCGCATAATTTGGGGTTAGTTGACCCAAAAATAATGTCATCAACATAAATTTGAACGAGTAGAATATGATCATTCTTGGAGAATTTGAACAATTTCTTATCAACTGATCCAACAGAAAAGTCGTGACCAGTTAGAAATTTTGAAAGTGTTTCATACCAAGCTCTTGGAGCTTGCTTAAATCATATGAGGCTTTGTTCAAATGGTAGACATGATCAGGAAGGTGATGATTGATAAAACCTGGAGGTTGTTCAACGTAGACTTCTTCCTGCAACTGGCCATTCAGAAATGCACTCTTTACATCCATTTGATAGACTTTGAAGTTTTTGAATCAAGCATAGGCAAGGAATATTCTGATTGCCTCCAGTCTTGCAACTGGTGCATATGTCTCATCATAATCAATTCCTTCTTCTTGCCTATATCTTTGTGCTACTAGCCTTGCTTTGTTTCGCACAACTGAACCATCTTCGTTCAGTTTGTTCCTGTACACCTATTTTGTACCTATAACAGTTTTTTAAATTGGTCTTGGAACTAAGTTCCAGACATTGTTATGGATAAACTGATTTAGCTCCTCTTGCATTGCATTTATCCAGTTTGGATCAGCAAGAGCTTCATCAGTTTTCTTGGGTTCTAGTTGTGATACGAAAGCTGAATGAATGAATAGATTGAGAATCTGATTTCTTGTTCTTACTGGATCAGATGGATTACCTATTACCAACTCTGGAGTATGTGATTTCTTCCATATGAGTTCAGCATTTATTGCTTCTAAATCAGCAACTGCTTCTGTGGGCAACTGAATGTTTTCAGTTTCAGTTGGAGCAGTTTTGTAGTGACCCGTTCCAGAATCACCTACTAATCAAAAACTAAGCATGCAATTAACCTAATTAACAATAATCAGAGATAACAGCGGAAAAGTCAACAAAAATACCGATAAACTAAACCAACCAGCTACTCAACGTCCTCCTCCTGCTCCTCCTGAGCTGTCCAACCTGAGGCCTGCCCCGTGGAAATGGGGTGTCCAAGATAAACAAAAACCGAGGACGTGAGCGATAAGAACGCCCAGTACAAAAGTATGAGTATACAGACCTATATGAAATGCACATGCTATGATCATGATACCGGGGTAGTCAAGAAACAGGAGTCACAAAAGGATCTCAACAATGCTCAGTCTAGAGGCGCCAAGTGGATAGTGCCGCGCGGTCCAACCTCTGGGTCACTGCATCCACTACAAGACAGACGTGGACCTAAAATGTCCCGGACCACCGAAGCCCTCCCGACCCGTCGGCCACTGTGTACTCTCGGTGTCCATGCGTCCACAAGACAGGGCTGAGCGGCCCCAAGATATAGCTTATCTCGAAAGAGATACAGCTCAACAGTAAAGGCTATCTCGAAGAAGATACGGCTCAACATGAAATGCAACGTGCAGTAATAAACGTGACATAATAGCATGCATCATATGACATATATCAATGCACCACATAATCATGCAACACATATAAGAATGTATACTCAACCAGGATATCTCGGATAGTACTTTCGTACCTCTATCACAGCAATCCTAATCCACTGGAACCACCAGACAACAGGTCTAATCCAAGCCTATTCATCAAGTGAAAACCATCACTAAACTTATCTACCAGACTTAACTAGATAATCCTGAGATAAATACTGATAAAATTCCAAACCTTCGTCCGTCGCTAGCCCGCTGATGCCGCTAGCTCCCAACTAGAGCACAGCTCTGCTACAAGACCAGCAGCTCCCCGCTAGTGCCCAAATCTCGGAACAAGACTAGAACCTGTCAGAAACGACTGAAATGCTACGGAATTCTCTGAATTGGCGAGTCAAAATGAGGAAATCCGACCACTATTTATAGGCCATGTTCGGATCGTCCGAACCCTCTTCGGAACGTCCGAACTCTTACGTGTCCATCGGCTCTTGACAGCTCATGATCGGATCCTCCGATCATACACTTCGGACCGTCCGAACATGCACGTGTCCAGCTGCTCTTGACACCTCATGATCGGATCCACCGAACCTACACTTCGGAACGTCCGAACTCCCACGTGTCGATCAACTCTTGACACCTAATGATCGGATCCAACGAACTCACTTCGGACCTTCCGAACTCTTCGGTGCTTCCGAACCATCTTCGGTCCGTCCGATCATGACTCGGTCAAAATTACACCTTAAACCTTCTTAATCACCAATAATCCGTTAATTACCCAATTTGGGATTCGGGCTACTACATTCTCCCCCCCTTAAAAAGATTTCGTCCTCGAAATCAAGGCAAGAGAATGAACAAAACGAAAATAACAACATCATTACCCTCCAAATCTAAGGGACAACCCATCACTAGACGCTTGGCTAAAACCGAATGACCCATCGGAGTAGAAACGGAAAGAATGACATCTAGAGAAACATGCGGTAACTTATGACGCTTAACAATTCGTCCTGGTCACCCCAACGACTTACACTTCCCTGACTACTCTCATCACCAAAGTGGTCAGCCCTTGCTACAACAAAGAATGGGGAACTAGTAAATTGGTCAACGGAAATCCCAAAACAGAAATCTATATCCCAAAATCATACGCATGCTCTGATACCATAAATGTAGTGACCCGTTCCAGAATCACCTACTAATCAAAAACTAAGCATGCAATTAACCTAATTAACAATAATCAGAGATAACAGCGGAAAAGTCAACAAAAATACCGATAAACTAAACCAACCAGCTACTCAACGTCCTCCTCCTGCTCCTCCTGAGCTGTCCAACCTGAGGCCTGCCCCGTGGAAATGGGGTGTCCAAGATAAACAAAAACCGAGGACGTGAGCGATAAGAACGCCCAGTACAAAAGTATGAGTATACAGACCTATATGAAATGCACATGCTATGATCATGATACCGGGGTAGTCAAGAAACAGGAGTCACAAAAGGATCTCAACAATGCTCAGTCTAGAGGCGCCAAGTGGATAGTGCCGCGCGGTCCAACCTCTGGGTCACTGCATCCACTACAAGACAGACGTGGACCTAAAATGTCCCGGACCACCGAAGCCCTCCCGACCCGTCGGCCACTGTGTACTCTCGGTGTCCATGCGTCCACAAGACAGGGCTGAGCGGCCCCAAGATATAGCTTATCTCGAAAGAGATACAGCTCAACAGTAAAGGCTATCTCGAAGAAGATACGGCTCAACATGAAATGCAACGTGCAGTAATAAACGTGACATAATAGCATGCATCATATGACATATATCAATGCACCACATAATCATGCAACACATATAAGAATGTATACTCAACCAGGATATCTCGGATAGTACTTTCGTACCTCTATCACAGCAATCCTAATCCACTGGAACCACCAGACAACAGGTCTAATCCAAGCCTATTCATCAAGTGAAAACCATCACTAAACTTATCTACCAGACTTAACTAGATAATCCTGAGATAAATACTGATAAAATTCCAAACCTTCGTCCGTCGCTAGCCCGCTGATGCCGCTAGCTCCCAACTAGAGCACAGCTCTGCTACAAGACCAGCAGCTCCCCGCTAGTGCCCAAATCTCGGAACAAGACTAGAACCTGTCAGAAACGACTGAAATGCTACGGAATTCTCTGAATTGGCGAGTCAAAATGAGGAAATCCGACCACTATTTATAGGCCATGTTCGGATCGTCCGAACCCTCTTCGGAACGTCCGAACTCTTACGTGTCCATCGGCTCTTGACAGCTCATGACGGATCTCGTCATACACTCGGCGTTCAGCTGCCTTGAACTCATGAGGATCCACCGAACTACACTTCGGAACGGTCCACGTGATCAACTGACACTAATGATCGATCCAACGACTCACTCGGACCTTCGAACTCTTCGGTGCTTCCGAACCACTTCGGTCCGTCCGTATGACTCGTCAAATTACACCTTAACTTCTATCACCATAATCGTTATTCCAGTTGGATCGGGCTACTACAAGTTTCAGTTGGTAACTGAATGTCATTTGGTTGCTCTATCAACTGATCGTTAGGAACAGCTTCTTGTTCAGCTGGTTGATGTAACACTTCTGGTTCAGGTGTTTGGAGGTTGCTTTGATTAATATGGATGTCTTCATCATCATCATCATCCAAGCTTATATCTGTAAATCTATCAGCTAGCTCAACTTGATCAGTTGGCTTGTCAGTTAGTACAGTTTCATAAAAAATAACATGGATAGATTCCTCAACATTTAAAGTATTTTTGTTGAAAACTCTATAAGCTTTACTCACTGAAGAATAACCAAGAAATATTCCTTCTGCAGATTTAGCATCAAAAGCTTTTAAATGAATTTTATCATTGACAAGTATAAAACATTTGCAGCCGAATATTTTAAAATATGAAACCACACTTTTTCTTCCATGCCAGATATCATAAGGTGTTTTCATATGATTCTTATTAATCATTGATCTGTTTTGAGTGTAACACGTGGTGTTCACTGTCTCTTCCCAAAACCTTTGAGAGATACTAGAATCAGCAAGCATTGTTCTAGCAGTCTCTTTGAGGATCCGATTTCTCCTTTCAGCTATACCATTTTGCTGAGGAGTTCTAGCTGCTGAGAGCTCATGCTTGATTCCGGCATTCTCTAAATATTTTGAAAGAATTTGATTGATAAATTCAGTTCCTCGATCGGATCTGATTCTGTCAATTCCAACTGATTTTTCATTTAATAATCTTTTGAAAAGCTTAATCAGTTGAGCAGCAGTTTGGTCTTTGGACTTGAGAAATATAACCCAAGTGAATCTTGAAAAGTCATCTACAACCACCAAGGTGTATTTCATTCCCCCTAAGCTCATGACTGGTATTGGACCAAATAGATCCATATGTAACAGCTCTAAGCATCGGGAAGAAGATTTACGACCCTTGTTCTTTAAAGAAGATTTGATTTGTTTACCAAACTGACATGCTGAGCAAATTTTGTCGTTGATAAAATCCATTTTGGGCAATCCAGTAACAAGATCGTGGTTACTCAAATATGCAATAGACTTGAAGTTCAGGTGGTTTAATCTCTTATGCCACAACCAGTTTTTAGAGGATTTTGAAGCAATAAAACATACTGGTGCATAAGGTTGATCATTCCAGCTGACTTTATAAGTGTTTCCACACCTTTTGCCAGTTAGGATGATCTCTTCAGTTGAGCTTTTGACTGAACAAGAATGTTTGTCAAACTGAACTGAGAATCCATTATCGCATAATTGACTGATGCTGATCAGATTATACTTGAGATTCTCAACTAATAAGACGTCATTAATGATGAAGTTACCATGGATAAGCTTACCCTTACCCGCAGTTTTACCTTTAGAATTATCTCCTGATGTTTGGTCTAGTGTACTTAATCAGTTGAGATAATAAGTCTGAATCTCCTATCATGTGGCGTGAACATCCACTATCCAAGTACCATATAGATTCAATCCTTGTACCTGTTACCTGCAATCACACACAAGATAAGATTCTGGTACCCTTTTCTACTTGGGTCCAAAGTTGATTAGTCCTTTAGGAATCCAGACTTGGATCAATCTAACTGACCGTCCAGTTGCTGTATTCCAGATGGTTTTTCCCGATCTGTGTGTGTTTGGTGTATGGTGTGCAGAAGAAACAACATGTGATTTGCCCTTTTTCAAATTATTGTTCAGCCAGTATCTTTTCTGAACTGGCTTCCTGTTATAGTAATTTGAGTGGCCATTTGAGTAATTTTTGCTGAAAATTTTTGGTGGCTGACTTCGTGAGTCAGTCACAACTTTTGGGCTATAACCAATACCACATCTTTTGCCCTTGTTCATACTTACAGTTGGCTGTTCAATCAGTTTACTTGGCTCAGATTGTTCTTGTACCATAACTGATTTGACAAAGTGAATGTATTTCCCTTTATCCATATTCAGTTTTGGTCGAGTATCTTTGGGAGACATTTCATCTTGGTTACTGAACCCTAAACCAGTTTTATCAGTAACTGATTTTTGTGAGTTCTGTATATCAGTCAATGCAACAGATGATTTGTTCCAAGCCTGAATAAGCTCAGTTTGCTTTGAATTTTCAAGCATTAAATTTTGAATCATTAACTGATCATTGCTTCTTTCAGTATTGAGTTCAGAAATCTCCTTTTTCAGACTCAACATGTCAACTGATTCATCAGTTTTAGTCTTATTGTCAATAGGATCATTTTGCTTTGCTCTGACCTTTTAAAATAATAAGGCAAGCTTATGATACTCATTGACTATGTCATGCAATGTTGAAATAAGTTCTTCTCTTGTAAAATCAGTTGAGCTAAAGTCAAATACCTTTTGACTGCTGGACTCCAGTTCTGTGTCACCAGCCATCTGACATTTCACTTCCTCTTCATTGTCACTAGAACTGCATGAAGTTTCTGATTCTGACCCCTCGCTGTCAGTGTCTGCCCACATTGATTTGCTCTCTTCAGCCAAGAGCACTTCATGCTTCTTCCTGGAGAACTTCTTATCATCTTTGGATCTCTTTTTGTGCTCATATGGTTTCTTTCTTCTTTCAGTTGAGCCTTGACTGTCTTTCTTTGGTTTGGTACAGTCAGCAATGAAGTGACCTGGTTTGCCACAGTTGTAGCAAGCGTTTTATTCTTCCTTAGAATTGCTTCTTTGATATTTATTTCGAAAGTTTCCTTGATTTTTCCTCATAAATCTTCCAAACTTTTTGATGAACAATGACATGGCATCATTACTTAGTTGATCAGCAGCTTTTTCAACTGAACCAGTTGGTTCTGTTCTAACAGCAGCTAAGGCAGTTGTGGCTGCTGGAGTAGAAGATTCTCCTTCTCGAGTTTGCAGCTCAAACTCGTAGGCTTTCAAATCAGCAAATAGATCATGAAGCTCAACTTTGTTCAGATCTTTGGATTCCCTCATTGTCATGGTCTTCACGTCCCACTCCTTGGGAAGACCTCTAATTATCTTCAATGCAACTTTTTTGTTTGTGTACACTTTTCCAAGTGCATTTAATTCATTGATGATACAGCTAGTTCTTTCATCATAATCATGCATCGTTTCACCAACTCTCAATTTGATAGTGTCAAACTTCTGAGCAGCGACATAAAGTTTGTTTTCTTTGGTTTGTTCGTTCCCTTCGCAAAGCTGGATCAGCTTCTCCCAAATCTCTTTGGTTGTCTTGCACATTTTGAATTTGCTGAAAGTTACTTTATCCAACGTCTTATATAGTATGTCCTTTGCCACATTATCCAAGTTGGCTTTTCTTTTATCCTCTGTGGTCCATTCTTCTCTGGGATTTTCTATACGATGAGGTTCCCCATCAGTAATGGCAACAGCTGTGTTGGCTTTCAAAATCTTCATAGGTCCATCAGTTATAACGTACCACATATCATCATCTTGTGCAGCTAGGTGAGACTGCATCCTAATCTTCCAATCATCAAAGTCTTCTCTAGAGAACATATGAATCTTATTGAATGAGGACATAATGAAAAATTTGAGTATAAATATTCTGAGACGAGATACAACCGCTCTGATACCACTTGAAAGGATCAGTTAAACGAATAAAGAGTGTTTAGAAGGGGGGTTGAATAAACACTCCTCAAAATTTAAAAATACTTCGACAATTTGAGTTCAGTTTTGTTACAAACTGATACTAGGTATCACGTCGGTCAATGACAATCAGTTAAACTGAATGAAACAGTTGCGGAAAATAAACTGACTGAAAGATAGAGTATCTAACTGAAAAGTAACGACTGAAGTAAAGATAACACAATTTGTTTCTGGATGTTCGGAGACTTGAATAACTCCTACGTCACCCCTTCTATCACGAAGATAGGATATCCACTAAAAGACTTTGACCAAATACATGTGTGGGGCCTTTAGCTCCTAATCGTTATTACAATGCAATCAGATTAGGATTTAAGTAATCACAGCGGAAAACGGGTTTAAAATTTCTTTTACGACGAGCCCAAAACATCTCTTCTAGATTTATAATACTAAAAATAGTATTTAATCTCAAATCATAAAACATGCCCACACGAAATCAAAACCAATCATATACAAACAACACATATCCTCGGGACATGCCCCGGTATATAGATACATATACATATATACTGGGAACAAGACATAAACAAAAACCTCAGCCCAAGCTGTGGCTTCCTCCAGAAGTGCCCTCTCTGGCCTCCTGATATCCTGGAGTACCTATCATTGTCCACACACAAAGACAACAACAGCCCCCCTTGGGTGTGAGCAAAGCTCCGTATGGAACAACCAATCATATATACCACAGATATCTAAACAATGATATATGGTATGCAATGCATGTATGTCGTGGAGGTATCAGGTCAAATGCCCATCCACTGAGCACATGTCAGAATTAATCGAATCGCTATCAAATCAAATCAATGCTCGAGCTGGCACACCGGCCGATATGGGAATACACGTATGATAGCGTCGACGAAGCGCCATCAAATCCCACATCTCATATCCAATCATATGGGGCCACAATTGTCTATGCTTTACGGGTCATATAATACCGGCATAGCGATTGTGTTCACAAACCCCGGAATCCAATCAAATCATATCAGGGTATCCAAGGATCATAGCTCAACGTGCATGTCATGTATCGATGTATGCATAAAATGATGTGTGTTAACAAAACATTTATTTTATACATCGATATTCAAATCATAATGTCATGTATGCCACCTCAAATCAACAAATAGGCATATAGACACATATTCCAATCCAATCCAATAAAATCAATCCAATCATATATCATATAATACAGATACCTGTCGTATGTTACCCGGTCGCAACATACCTCAATTCTTCGTTTCCAATTGATGTAGCATGAAGATATTGATATAACGCTTTATCTACATCAATTACATACTCATTTCAATCAATAACATACTCCAAAATCATTAATATGATTTTCAAATATCATTTGAAACTTCAAAAATTCATATCAAATCATAATCATATCATAATTCAATTTCGACTTCGAATACGAGTTTATTGTCGGTTATTCTACCGCATATATAACCGACACATAATTCTTCAATCTCAATCCAATTATTAAAATTCTCTAATTATAATAAATTAGGAATAATTCAAAATAACATCACTATAATCATCTCTTATTCGTTAAAATCATACACTATTCAACAATCTTCAACTCCAGTATGATTTAATAATTTATCGGATTTATTCCAAAAATCGACGAATTTCAAACATCACCAAAACTATGAAATTTATACCTCAAATCGAAGACCTCGTGTCAACGATCCCAGATCTGAAGTCGGTTCGTCGATTGGATAAACCGATAAGTCGCACGATCGAAAAAAAAAATTCGAAAACCCTCTTCTCCTATTTCTCTCGCCTCTCTCGTTCCTGTATGTTGAAATTGGAAGAATGAACGTAAGTGTAAAGGTTATCTCTTTTTTAATTTTTTTTATTTTTTTAATATTATATTATATTATATTAATAAAATAATATAATATAATATAATATATACTATTTAAAATTTTATCGCCGGTATACGTCTTTGGACCGGTCAAACGATCCAATTTTCCAAAACTCAAAACATGAAACTTCTCTATCTTTGAGTTTTCTACGTCATATCGAAATCTCAAATCATTTGGACTTCATATGACAAAGATATGCTACTATTTATCATTTTGCCCTTAAAATTAATTCATTATTTTTCAACTTATTTACGAAAATGCCATCAAAATAAATCGAATTTTTTCAACTTATTTACCAAAATGCCATCAAAGCTATTTTAGTCTCGAGGTCTCACATTTCTCCCCATCTTAAAAGATTTCGTCCTCGAAATCTCAAACATCTCTATATACATAACATTGGCAAACATATAAATGTCACCAGTTATAGTACATATGAAAACTAAAATCAGAAAAAGGACCAGAATACATCGAATACAATGGAACAGATGTCATAGAATCAAACAAATGCGGATATGAATCTCGCATCTTGCTTTCCAATTCCCACGTTGATTCTTCCACACCATGTCGTGTCCATTGCACTCGTACCAGAGGGATCGATTTATTTCTCAATATCTTCTCCTTTCGATCCATAATGCGAACAGGTTGTTCAACATAGGAAAGAGAAGGATCCAGTTCAACCTCATCAGGTGCAAGTACATGTGATGGATCAGCTTCATATTTCCTCAACATAGAAACATGAAACACATCATGAATAGCAGATAAAGCTGGTGGCAATGCCAATCGATACGCAAGATCACCAACTCGATCGAGAATCTCGTATGGACCAACATATCGAGGAGATAACTTCCCTCGCATGCCGAATGGAACAGTGCCTCTAAAGGGAGATATTTTCAAAAACACTCTGTCACCTTTCTGGAATTCCAAGGGTCGTCTTCGTTTATTCGCATAACTCGTTTGACGATCCTGAGCAGCTTTCATCCGCTGCCGAATTAACTGAACCTTATCATTCATTTCCTGTATCATTTCAGGTCCAGTCAATTGTCTCTCACCAATCTCATCCCAGAATAACGGTGATCTACATCGTCTCCCATATAGAGCTTCAAACGGTGCCATACCGATACTCGTAGGAAAGCTATTATTATACGAAAATTCAACCAATGGTAAGGCATCTTGCCATCCCATTCTGAAGTCCATCACAATCGCACGTAACATATCCTCTAGAGTCTGAATCGTACGCTCAGTCTGGCCATCAGTTTGAGGATGATAAGCAGTACTCATAGCCAAACGCGTACCCATCGCTTCCTGAAAACTACCCCAGAATTTAGAAGCAAATCTGGGATCACGATCAGATACAATGGAGACTGGCACACCGTGCAGTCTCACAACATTCTCAATGTATAAACGGGCCATTCTCTTATAAGGATAAGTCCGCTCATACGGAATGAAATGCGCAGATTTCGAAAGCCGATCAATAATTACCCAAATAGCATCACAGCCCTTGGGCGAACGAGGTAAATGAGTCACGAAATCCATAGCAATATGTTCCCAATTCCATTTCGGGATTTCAAGACTATGGAGCAATCCTCCCGGTTTCATTCTCTCGGCTTTCACTTGCTGGCAGACAAGACATTTAGAAATAAATTCAGCAATGTCCTTCTTCATACGTTTCCACCAGAATTGAGGTCTCAATGTCAAATACATCTTTCGGCCTCCAGGGTGAATACTGTATTTGCTACAATGTGCTTCTCGAAGAAGGGCATATTTCAAATCAGAATCATTAGGAACTACCAGCCAACCATTAAGTCTTAAAGAACCATCAGAAGAAATCTGAAATCCAGACTGATGTCCAGCAGATACAAGTTCTTTCGACTTTTGGATCTGAGCATCGCTTCGTTGGTCCTTTCGTATCTTCGATATCAAACTCGGCTCAATTTGCAATGCTGAGACAGTGACAGAATTCCAATTCGAGTGAAAAGTCCAACCAGAAGTACATATATCCTCATGTACCTTGGCGACACTGACAGAAGCTAAAACAGAATCATAAACTTTACGGCTCAGGGCATCCGCAGTAACATTCACCGATCCCGGGTGATATTGAATCTCACAATTAAAATCCTTCAGGAGATCCATCCATCTGCGTTGTCTCATATTCAAATCAGATTGAGAAAAGAGATATTTCAGACTCTTATGATCTGAATATATAACAAATTTTTCTCCATACAAGTAATGGTGCCAAATCTTCAAAGCAAACACAATGGCAGCCAATTCAAGATCATGAACAGGATAACGTGTTTCATGAGATTTCAATTGACGAGACGCGTAAGCAACCACTTTGCCATGTTGCATCAGAACACAGCCCAAACCTTTACTAGACGCATCTGTACACACCACAAATCCTCCGGTACCTGAGGGAATAGTAAGCACAGGTGTTGTGGTTAATCTCGTCTTCAATTCAAGAAAACTAGCTTCACATTCATCTGACCAAATGAATCTCTGATTCTTCTGTGTCAGTTGAGTAATAGGTTTAGCTATCTTCGAAAATCCTTCAATAAAACGACGATAATATCCCGCTAAACCCATGAAGCTACGGATCTCAGGAACATTCGTAGGTCTTAGCCAATTCAATACAGCTTCGACCTTCGCAGGATCAACAGATATGCCATGTCTCGAAATGACGTGGCCCAGAAATACCACTTTGTCCATCCCAGAATTCACATTTGGACAATTTAGCATATAAGTGACTAGTACGAAGGGTTTGAAGTACAAGTCTCAAATATTCAGTATGCTCCTTCTTCGATTTTGAATACACAAGAATATCATCAATAAAAACAATAACGAATCGGTCTAGATAATCTCGAAAGACCCGATTCATTAAGTCCATAAAAATAGCAGGAGCATTCGTAAGACCAAAAGGCATAACCAGGAATTCATAGTGGCCATACCTCGTACGAAAAGCAGTTTTGGGTACATCTTCGTCTCGAACACGTACTTGATGATACCCAGAACGAAGATCAATCTTCGAGTATACAGAAGTACCTTGAAGCTGATCAAACAAATCATCAATACGCGGAAGTGGGTACTTGTTTTTCACAGTAGCCCGATTCAGTTGCCTATAGTCGATACACATTCGCATCGTACCATCTTTCTTTCGAACAAATAAAACTGGAGCTCCCCAAGGCGATACACTCGGTCGAATATATCCCTTATCGAGAAGATCCTGTAATTGTTCTTTCAATTCTTTTAGTTCCAATGGTGCCATACGATAGGGAGCTTTAGAAATAGGCGCAGTCCCTGGCACAAGATCAATACTAAACTCAACTTCTCGATGAGGAGGAAAATCAGGAATCTCATCGGGAAACACATCTGGAAACTCTTTCGCAACAGGAATCTCAGACAAGGAAGACTCCTTCTTCGACATATCAATAGCGTAGATAAGATAACCCTCATCTCCGCTAGTCAACAATCGAGACATTTCCAAGGAAGATACCAATGGAATTTTGGCTTGGGAACCCTTGCCATAAAAATTCCACTTGGGTCCATCAATCGGTCGGAATCGAACCACTCCATGACAACAATCAACAGTAGCTCGATTTGTCATCAAGATATACATGCAAACAATACAATCAAAGTCGTGCATTGGGAGGACAATCAAATTCAAAAATATCACATTATCATCATATATTAATACACAATTATGCACAACTTTCTCAGACATAATAATCTTTCCTGCTTCGGAGTCGCAGGGCAGGCTGCTGAGCTGACACTTAAGGTGGAGGAATATACTGTAGACCTCCTCGCCTTAGTCCAGCTTCGGCTGCCTTTGCTCGCTCAACTGCCTCTGCGTAGCTGGTAGGCAATCCAGAAACAACATATGTGTATAAAGCAGGATGTAAACCATTTACAAACCTGTTATATTTTGCCCTCGCATTTCCAGCTACGTGAGGTGCATACTTCAGTAACGTCGAAAATTTCGAAGCATACTCTGCAACAGTCATCGTTCCCTGCTGCAGATTATTGAATTCATTCTCCTGAGCAGTATAATAAGAAGGAGGGGAATACTGCTCCAGAAATTGGGCCTTGAAGACATCCCAGGTGACTTCAGTCCCGGCCTCTTTCAATCCAATCTCAGCGGCTTCCCACCAAGATTTAGCTCGGTCCTTCAACTGATACAAAGCAAGTTTCAGTCTCCGAGCCTTGGAATACTCAACAATATTAAACAAGTGCTCGATGTCCTTCAACCAGGCCTCAGCTCATTCAGCACTCTCAGTGCCAAAGAACCTCGGTGGTTTCAGATCCTGGAATCGAGCCATCACAACATCCATGGACAATCCTTCAAATTGCCCAACAATCCTCTCAGTACTGCTACTCGCAGTTTCATTTGTGTGATCCATCTACAAATCAAAAGATGAATATCACAATTTCATATCAATTTCATAATCTCATCGTCTCATATCATTATCTCATATCATCAATCTCATCAGATACTTACTCAAATCAAATCACATAAGAGCAAGTAATACAAATAAGTCAAACACATACGCACAATTCATTTGTGCCTATTCAAGTGTACACAAGACTCAATAGAGCATTCCCAGCTATGCTCTGATACCACTCTGTGTGGGGCCTTTAGCTCCTAATCGTTATTACAATGCAATCAGATTAGGATTTAAGTAATCACAGCGGAAAACGGGTTTAAAATTTCTTTTACGACGAGCCCAAAACATCTCTTCTAGATTTATAATACTAAAAATAGTATTTAATCTCAAATCATAAAACATGCCCACGAAATCAAAACCAATCATATACAAACAACACATATCCTCGGGACATGCCCCGGTATATAGATACATATACATATATACTGGGAACAAGACATAAACAAAAACCTCAGCCCAAGCTGTGGCTTCCTCCAGAAGTGCCCTCTCTGGCCTCCTGATATCCTGGAGTACCTATCATTGTCCACACACAAAGACAACAACAGCCCCCCTTGGGTGTGAGCAAAGCTCCGTATGGAACAACCAATCATATATACCACAGATATCTAAACAATGATATATGGTATGCAATGCATGTATGTCGTGGAGGTATCAGGTCAAATGCCCATCCACTGAGCACATGTCAGAATTAATCGAATCGCTATCAAATCAAATCAATGCTCGAGCTGGCACACCGGCCGATATGGGAATACACGTATGATAGCGTCGACGAAGCGCCATCAAATCCCACATCTCATATCCAATCATATGGGGCCACAATTGTCTATGCTTTACGGGTCATATAATACCGGCATAGCGATTGTGTTCACAAACCCCGGAATCCAATCAAATCATATCAGGGTATCCAAGGATCATAGCTCAACGTGCATGTCATGTATCGATGTATGCATAAAATGATGTGTGTTAACAAAACATTTATTTTATACATCGATATTCAAATCATAATGTCATGTATGCCACCTCAAATCAACAAATAGGCATATAGACACATATTCCAATCCAATCCAATAAAATCAATCCAATCATATATCATATAATACAGATACCTGTCGTATGTTACCCGGTCGCAACATACCTCAATTCTTCGTTTCCAATTGATGTAGCATGAAGATATTGATATAACGCTTTATCTACATCAATTACATACTCATTTCAATCAATAACATACTCCAAAATCATTAATATGATTTTCAAATATCATTTGAAACTTCAAAAATTCATATCAAATCATAATCATATCATAATTCAATTTCGACTTCGAATACGAGTTTATTGTCGGTTATTCTACCGCATATATAACCGACACATAATTCTTCAATCTCAATCCAATTATTAAAATTCTCTAATTATAATAAATTAGGAATAATTCAAAATAACATCACTATAATCATCTCTTATTCGTTAAAATCATACACTATTCAACAATCTTCAACTCCAGTATGATTTAATAATTTATCGGATTTATTCCAAAAATCGACGAATTTCAAACATCACCAAAACTATGAAATTTATACCTCAAATCGAAGACCTCGTGTCAACGATCCCAGATCTGAAGTCGGTTCGTCGATTGGATAAACCGATAAGTCGCACGATCGAAAAAAAAAATTCGAAAACCCTCTTCTCCTATTTCTCTCGCCTCTCTCGTTCCTGTATGTTGAAATTGGAAGAATGAACGTAAGTGTAAAGGTTATCTCTTTTTTTAATTTTTTTTATTTTTTTAATATTATATTATATTATATTAATAAAATAATATAATATAATATAATATATACTATTTAAAATTTTATCGCCGGTATACGTCTTTGGACCGGTCAAACGATCCAATTTTCCAAAACTCAAAACATGAAACTTCTCTATCTTTGAGTTTTCTACGTCATATCGAAATCTCAAATCATTTGGACTTCATATGACAAAGATATGCTACTATTTATCATTTTGCCCTTAAAATTAATTCATTATTTTTCAACTTATTTACGAAAATGCCATCAAAATAAATCGAATTTTTTCAACTTATTTACCAAAATGCCATCAAAGCTATTTTAGTCTCGAGGTCTCACATTTCTCCCCATCTTAAAAGATTTCGTCCTCGAAATCTCAAACATCTCTATATACATAACATTGGCAAACATATAAATGTCACCAGTTATAGTACATATGAAAACTAAAATCAGAAAAAGGACCAGAATACATCGAATACAATGGAACAGATGTCATAGAATCAAACAAATGCGGATATGAATCTCGCATCTTGCTCTCCAATTCCCACGTTGATTCTTCCACACCATGTCGTGTCCATTGCACTCGTACCAGAGGGATCGATTTATTTCTCAATATCTTCTCCTTTCGATCCATAATGCGAACAGGTTGTTCAACATAGGAAAGAGAAGGATCCAGTTCAACCTCATCAGGTGCAAGTACATGTGATGGATCAGCTTCATATTTCCTCAACATAGAAACATGAAACACATCATGAATAGCAGATAAAGCTGGTGGCAATGCCAATCGATACGCAAGATCACCAACTCGATCGAGAATCTCGTATGGACCAACATATCGAGGAGATAACTTCCCTCGCATGCCGAATGGAACAGTGCCTCTAAAGGGAGATATTTTCAAAAACACTCTGTCACCTTTCTGGAATTCCAAGGGTCGTCTTCGTTTATTCGCATAACTCGTTTGACGATCCTGAGCAGCTTTCATCCGCTGCCGAATTAACTGAACCTTATCATTCATTTCCTGTATCATTTCAGGTCCAGTCAATTGTCTCTCACCAATCTCATCCCAGAATAACGGTGATCTACATCGTCTCCCATATAGAGCTTCAAACGGTGCCATACCGATACTCGTAGGAAAGCTATTATTATACGAAAATTCAACCAATGGTAAGGCATCTTGCCATCCCATTCTGAAGTCCATCACAATCGCACGTAACATATCCTCTAGAGTCTGAATCGTACGCTCAGTCTGGCCATCAGTTTGAGGATGATAAGCAGTACTCATAGCCAAACGCGTACCCATCGCTTCCTGAAAACTACCCCAGAATTTAGAAGCAAATCTGGGATCACGATCAGATACAATGGAGACTGGCACACCGTGCAGTCTCACAACATTCTCAATGTATAAACGGGCCATTCTCTTATAAGGATAAGTCCGCTCATACGGAATGAAATGCGCAGATTTCGAAAGCCGATCAATAATTACCCAAATAGCATCACAGCCCTTGGGCGAACGAGGTAAATGAGTCACGAAATCCATAGCAATATGTTCCCAATTCCATTTCGGGATTTCAAGACTATGGAGCAATCCTCCCGGTTTCATTCTCTCGGCTTTCACTTGCTGGCAGACAAGACATTTAGAAATAAATTCAGCAATGTCCTTCTTCATACGTTTCCACCAGAATTGAGGTCTCAATGTCAAATACATCTTTCGGCCTCCAGGGTGAATACTGTATTTGCTACAATGTGCTTCTCGAAGAAGGGCATATTTCAAATCAGAATCATTAGGAACTACCAGCCAACCATTAAGTCTTAAAGAACCATCAGAAGAAATCTGAAATCCAGACTGATGTCCAGCAGATACAAGTTCTTTCGACTTTTGGATCTGAGCATCGCTTCGTTGGTCCTTTCGTATCTTCGATATCAAACTCGGCTCAATTTGCAATGCTGAGACAGTGACAGAATTCCAATTCGAGTGAAAAGTCCAACCAGAAGTACATATATCCTCATGTACCTTGGCGACACTGACAGAAGCTAAAACAGAATCATAAACTTTACGGCTCAGGGCATCCGCAGTAACATTCACCGATCCCGGGTGATATTGAATCTCACAATTAAAATCCTTCAGGAGATCCATCCATCTGCGTTGTCTCATATTCAAATCAGATTGAGAAAAGAGATATTTCAGACTCTTATGATCTGAATATATAACAAATTTTTCTCCATACAAGTAATGGTGCCAAATCTTCAAAGCAAACACAATGGCAGCCAATTCAAGATCATGAACAGGATAACGTGTTTCATGAGATTTCAATTGACGAGACGCGTAAGCAACCACTTTGCCATGTTGCATCAGAACACAGCCCAAACCTTTACTAGACGCATCTGTACACACCACAAATCCTCCGGTACCTGAGGGAATAGTAAGCACAGGTGTTGTGGTTAATCTCGTCTTCAATTCAAGAAAACTAGCTTCACATTCATCTGACCAAATGAATCTCTGATTCTTCTGTGTCAGTTGAGTAATAGGTTTAGCTATCTTCGAAAATCCTTCAATAAAACGACGATAATATCCCGCTAAACCCATGAAGCTACGGATCTCAGGAACATTCGTAGGTCTTAGCCAATTCAATACAGCTTCGACCTTCGCAGGATCAACAGATATGCCATGTCTCGAAATGACGTGGCCCAGAAATACCACTTTGTCCATCCCAGAATTCACATTTGGACAATTTAGCATATAAGTGACTAGTACGAAGGGTTTGAAGTACAAGTCTCAAATATTCAGTATGCTCCTTCTTCGATTTTGAATACACAAGAATATCATCAATAAAAACAATAACGAATCGGTCTAGATAATCTCGAAAGACCCGATTCATTAAGTCCATAAAAATAGCAGGAGCATTCGTAAGACCAAAAGGCATAACCAGGAATTCATAGTGGCCATACCTCGTACGAAAAGCAGTTTTGGGTACATCTTCGTCTCGAACACGTACTTGATGATACCCAGAACGAAGATCAATCTTCGAGTATACAGAAGTACCTTGAAGCTGATCAAACAAATCATCAATACGCGGAAGTGGGTACTTGTTTTTCACAGTAGCCCGATTCAGTTGCCTATAGTCGATACACATTCGCATCGTACCATCTTTCTTTCGAACAAATAAAACTGGAGCTCCCCAAGGCGATACACTCGGTCGAATATATCCCTTATCGAGAAGATCCTGTAATTGTTCTTTCAATTCTTTTAGTTCCAATGGTGCCATACGATAGGGAGCTTTAGAAATAGGCGCAGTCCCTGGCACAAGATCAATACTAAACTCAACTTCTCGATGAGGAGGAAAATCAGGAATCTCATCGGGAAACACATCTGGAAACTCTTTCGCAACAGGAATCTCAGACAAGGAAGACTCCTTCTTCGACATATCAATAGCGTAGATAAGATAACCCTCATCTCCGCTAGTCAACAATCGAGACATTTCCAAGGAAGATACCAATGGAATTTTGGCTTGGGAACCCTTGCCATAAAAATTCCACTTGGGTCCATCAATCGGTCGGAATCGAACCACTCCATGACAACAATCAACAGTAGCTCGATTTGTCATCAAGATATACATGCAAACAATACAATCAAAGTCGTGCATTGGGAGGACAATCAAATTCAAAAATATCACATTATCATCATATATTAATACACAATTATGCACAACTTTCTCAGACATAATAATCTTTCCTGCTTCGGAGTCGCAGGGCAGGCTGCTGAGCTGACACTTAAGGTGGAGGAATATACTGTAGACCTCCTCGCCTTAGTCCAGCTTCGGCTGCCTTTGCTCGCTCAACTGCCTCTGCGTAGCTGGTAGGCAATCCAGAAACAACATATGTGTATAAAGCAGGATGTAAACCATTTACAAACCTGTTATATTTTGCCCTCGCATTTCCAGCTACGTGAGGTGCATACTTCAGTAACGTCGAAAATTTCGAAGCATACTCTGCAACAGTCATCGTTCCCTGCTGCAGATTATTGAATTCATTCTCCTGAGCAGTATAATAAGAAGGAGGGGAATACTGCTCCAGAAATTGGGCCTTGAAGACATCCCAGGTGACTTCAGTCCCGGCCTCTTTCAATCCAATCTCAGCGGCTTCCCACCAAGATTTAGCTCGGTCCTTCAACTGATACAAAGCAAGTTTCAGTCTCCGAGCCTTGGAATACTCAACAATATTAAACAAGTGCTCGATGTCCTTCAACCAGGCCTCAGCTCATTCAGCACTCTCAGTGCCAAAGAACCTCGGTGGTTTCAGATCCTGGAATCGAGCCATCACAACATCCATGGACAATCCTTCAAATTGCCCAACAATCCTCTCAGTACTGCTACTCGCAGTTTCATTTGTGTGATCCATCTACAAATCAAAAGATGAATATCACAATTTCATATCAATTTCATAATCTCATCGTCTCATATCATTATCTCATATCATCAATCTCATCAGATACTTACTCAAATCAAATCACATAAGAGCAAGTAATACAAATAAGTCAAACACATACGCACAATTCATTTGTGCCTATTCAAGTGTACACAAGACTCAATAGAGCATTCCCAGCTATGCTCTGATACCACTCTGTGTGGGGCCTTTAGCTCCTAATCGTTATTACAATGCAATCAGATTAGGATTTAAGTAATCACAGCGGAAAACGGGTTTAAAATTTCTTTTACGACGAGCCCAAAACATCTCTTCTAGATTTATAATACTAAAAATAGTATTTAATCTCAAATCATAAAACATGCCCACGAAATCAAAACCAATCATATACAAACAACACATATCCTCGGGACATGCCCCGGTATATAGATACATATACATATATACTGGGAACAAGACATAAACAAAAACCTCAGCCCAAGCTGTGGCTTCCTCCAGAAGTGCCCTCTCTGGCCTCCTGATATCCTGGAGTACCTATCATTGTCCACACACAAAGACAACAACAGCCCCCCTTGGGTGTGAGCAAAGCTCCGTATGGAACAACCAATCATATATACCACAGATATCTAAACAATGATATATGGTATGCAATGCATGTATGTCGTGGAGGTATCAGGTCAAATGCCCATCCACTGAGCACATGTCAGAATTAATCGAATCGCTATCAAATCAAATCAATGCTCGAGCTGGCACACCGGCCGATATGGGAATACACGTATGATAGCGTCGACGAAGCGCCATCAAATCCCACATCTCATATCCAATCATATGGGGCCACAATTGTCTATGCTTTACGGGTCATATAATACCGGCATAGCGATTGTGTTCACAAACCCCGGAATCCAATCAAATCATATCAGGGTATCCAAGGATCATAGCTCAACGTGCATGTCATGTATCGATGTATGCATAAAATGATGTGTGTTAACAAAACATTTATTTTATACATCGATATTCAAATCATAATGTCATGTATGCCACCTCAAATCAACAAATAGGCATATAGACACATATTCCAATCCAATCCAATCAAATCAATCCAATCATATATCATATAATACAGATACCTGTCGTATGTTACCCGATCGCAACATACCTCAATTCTTCGTTTCCAATTGATGTAGCATGAAGATATTGATATAACGCTTTATCTACATCAATTACATACTCATTTCAATCAATAACATACTCCAAAATCATTAATATGATTTTCAAATATCATTTGAAACTTCAAAAATTCATATCAAATCATAATCATATCATAATTCAATTTCGACTTCGAATACGAGTTTATTGTCGGTTATTCTACCGCATATATAACCGACACATAATTCTTCAATCTCAATCCAATTATTAAAATTCTCTAATTATAATAAATTAGGAATAATTCAAAATAACATCACTATAATCATCTCTTATTCGTTAAAATCATACACTATTCAACAATCTTCAACTCCAGTATGATTTAATAATTTATCGGATTTATTCCAAAAATCGACGAATTTCAAACATCACCAAAACTATGAAATTTATACCTCAAATCGAAGACCTCATGTCAACGATCCCAGATCTGAAGTCGGTTCGTCGATTGGATAAACCGATAAGTCGCACGATCGAAAAAAAAAATTCGAAAACCCTCTTCTCCTATTTCTCTCGCCTCTCTCGTTCCTGTATGTTGAAATTGGAAGAATGAACGTAAGTGTAAAGGTTATCTCTTTTTTTAATTTTTTTTTATTTTTTTAATATTATATTATATTATATTAATAAAATAATATAATATAATATAATATATACTATTTAAAATTTTATCGCCGGTATAAGTCTTTGGACCAGTCAAACGATCCAATTTTCCAAAACTCAAAACATGAAACTTCTCTATCTTTGAGTTTTCTACGTCATATCGAAATCTCAAATCATTTGGACTTCATATGACAAAGATATGCTACTATTTACCATTTTGCCCTTAAAATTAATTCATTATTTTTCAACTTATTTACGAAAATGCCATCAAAATAAATCGAATTTTTTCAACTTATTTACCAAAATGCCATCAAAGCTATTTTAGTCTCGAGGTCTCACAACAAGATACTGCACTGACCCACTTCAGTTTGGACTTATCACTTTGCCACAACTGAAACTCTTAGTATACAACACTTTTACAGATGGTAACTGATCTTAGCACAACTTAGAAAAACTTATCAAAGATTACACAGTGCTATTTAAGCTCAAGAATGTAGCCTTGAATGCTACTGATATAACCAGTAAGTGTGAGCTTTTAACTTCTGAATGTGAGTAGATATTTTTGCAGCGTAACAGCAAGTAGAATGTAATAGCTGAAATCAGTCGTTGTTTCTTCGGCTGCTATCTTCGATTATTTATAGGCTTCTCTCTCAACGGTAACATTAAAGGATATTTGAATATTCTAACCATTGATTGTCACGTCGATATACTCTGACAGTCGTACAATGCTCATTCTGAAATGCGGCGTTCCACTACCAGTTGCAGGTAGTTGTACTATTTGTCGGTTGTCGCTTTCAACTGATGACGTGTACAGCTGAGAGATCAGCTGGTAAAGAGTCAGTTGACGAGAATGACTGAAGAGATGTTCAGCTGAAAGAGCAGCTAGCTGTTCAGTTATAATTCAGTTGCGTCGATCAGTTAGCTGAATTTAGTTGCTTCGATCAGTTAGTTGAATTCAGTTGCTTAGTTCAGTTGGTTTATCTTTTTGTCAAACACCAGAATTCAGTTTCCAACAATATATCAAGCTTTGGACCAAATATCATACTTTAAAACCCATGCTTTGCATAAAACGAAACTAATAAAAAAGGTAACTTGTTTTTTTCATGAAATTCATATCAAATACATATTAGGGTGTGATAGATGAGAAAATCAAAAAAAATATGGCGTGCCTTTGAGTGTATAATGCACGAAAATCTGTTGACGATGCGAAGAACGACGACGAGAGAACCTTGGCTGAAAACCCTCGAAATATCGAAGCTTTTCTCTCTTGAAATTGCGTGTGCCGTGTGATTTGGGAGAAAAAGAGTCCGTGTAAAACTTTAGGCGGAAGGGGCGTGTATATCATTCCAATATGGGGTGGGTTTTAGTATTTTATATTTAATCAAAACACCAATAATAGCTTAGGCCCATTAACATGATTAGTTAGGCCCATTAAGCCCATTATTGCTTTAATAAAATATTTCGTTTAGGAAATTTTGTGAAATTATTAGCCGGATTGTCAAACCGTTCGTATTTTGTTGAAAATCAAATACCGATAAAAATTATTTCTCGGCGTATAAAATCACCCCAAAACCTCTTATTTTCAAAAATAAGAAAAAACATCAACCATATTCTAAATAATTAAAAATAATTATTTAATAAAAACATTTCCATTTTTCAGCCATCGATCTTTGTTTCTCGATCGCAACTCGAATAACCTTTAAAAATACATTTTTAAGCATTCAAGTAGAAAAATACATTTTAAACATGTAAATATGCACAACATATTTAATACATGCAATTAAAACCATTTATTTAAAATACAGAAGAAATTTAGCAACTTGCATGCATGTGGTACACGTGGACCTTCAAATTTTTGGGACGTTACATAATGACTGCATCTTATGTTAGTTGTTTCAACCAAGAATTCACTTTGCTCATCATTAGGCTTTAATGGTGTTTGTGAATTTGTCCAAGTGAAAATACATAAAAACATTTGCAAGACCCAAACTTGTTCCAATCGTGAAGCTTTCTTGTGACGCCATCACGCACATGTCGTGTATGTGCCGATGCTTTTGACAATATGTCATAGTTCTTCCGCTCCAGTATCCAACCGAGGTCGTCGCCCAAGCTGCAATCACGAGTCACCACGGTCTGCCCCTACTCATAACTCCATCCTCTGGTCTAAACAAAATCCATTGTCATCACAGAATCTCCATCTGCTCACTCATCCCCGCTACTCCAATGTATTCTATTGTCGCTGTTGCGTGTTTTCTTGATTGCTCGCAAGCGCACGACGTTAAATTATAATAAAATGTATTTTTTAGTACAAGTGTCGACCCCACGAGGAGTATGTATATAAATGTATATTAGTGCTTGTGATTAAAATAGTCTCGACTTTATTTAGAATAATCAATTAAAAGATTTTTTTGCAAGAATAACTAAATTGAAAATGGATTTAAATGTAACCCCAATTTATAGCAATTAACAATAGAATAAAAGATCTAGAGGTCATATTTCACGCAACTGTCCACCATGTGTAATTTCTATTAGCTATGTTATAAAAATCCTTCTTATTCATTAGCCAAGAATCCTATTATTATCTACTCCCTCTTCCGAGTATTAAGTAGATATTAGTTATCTAAAAATGAATTATGACGTTCCCATCAACAATCTACAATTAAATAACACATCAAGCACTAGATTTTCTATAGGCTTCAATAGCATTATAGGCCTCCCGAACTCTATAAATACCATTGATGTATTTTTCCCTTTTCTTGTTTATATTTTCCTCTTCCAAGTGATAAAAAACATATAAATCATTCAAAATATGGACAATAAAATGAAAGCATTAAGAGTAGAACAATACAAATGAACAATATAAAGAACTTAAATAGCTTAGTTCATAACTTATAACACATGGTTTCTAGTTTTGTTCCATATTTCCTCTAGAAATAAAAATTAGTTCATAATAACACAATCAAAACAACAAAACATGGTTTTAAAACAAGACATATCAAATAAAAAATAAAAGAAAGAAGAACTTAGAACAAGAGTTTGAAGTGCTGATTCCGTCCCCGGTGTTGTGTTGCAGATTTCTCAAAAGAACTTGGTGAACTTGAGTCTTCAATCTCCTAGCAGCAGCCTCCACTCTTCCCTTGGCTCCCCAATGCCCTAGATGGTAAGTAAATGATTCCTTTTTATAGTCCAGACAAGCCTCAATCCGCAGCACACCAATATCTTGAACTTCCATGCGCAACACAGCAAATTACAGATTTTCCGGATTCTGTCTTGCAAGGAGCGCGGGTGCGGTGTTGGTTCTGGTGAGCGTGCGCAGGTGTGGTAAATGCATAAGTGCGGGTGAGCTGCTTTACCGCAGGTGCGGTGTATGTTTAAGCACGGGTGCGCTGTAGCTTCTGTAATTTTGATCTTTTGCACTTTCCAACTCAACACTTTACTACTCCAAACTCTCATTCTAAGCTTCCAAACTACAACAACAAAACAACGACAAATCACATAAAACCTGCTCAAGAATCATAAAATTCCAAGTTAAAAACAATTAATAAAAGTACAATAAGTTGCACTTATCAAACTTCCCCAAACTTAAGATTTTGCTAGTCCCGAGCAAAACAAATCAACACGAATAAACAAGTCATGAAATATTTTAAAGAACTTGGCCTCAGATAATTTAACCAACTCTTCATGCATTCCCAATTCAAATTAATCCAACCAATTTTTCATCCGGATATAATCATGCAATCGGTTAATTTTCTTAACTTCTAATTTCTTCAACTCATGTCTCAAAACATTCTCAATTGATTTCAATTTTTTTTACAAACAAAAATCAAGAGGTCTTTTCCGGTAAAAATTGGGTTCAAAGCAATATTCATTCAAGAAAGGAGTACCCAATAAATATTTGATGCAATGAGGTGTGTGTAAAATTGATCAAGATTCATTCTCAATGGAAATATTTATCGATTGTCCATAGGCTTGATCCTCCCAATCCCTCTCCACTAGTATATTAGACAACTATGACTAGATCAATAGGATTTGCAATGTTTGTAATGTTAGGCCTTGGCTTATGGCTACAAATGAAGATTAGGAATTCAAATAAGGGAGTAAATTGAATTTTTTTTATCTCTTTTGCATACTCCACGTTTTCTTTTATCTCCATTTTTTTATTCCTTTCTTATCTTTTTCTCCCATTTTTCTCCAACTTCTTCAATGAAACATCATTTATTTTTTTTTCCTTTTGTAGGAGAATTTCAATTTCTTTGATCTTTTGAATTCTTACTCCCTTGAGAAGGTAGGAAATAAATATATAAGATACTCAAAGGGTTGGTAAATGTGGGATATTTAAAAGGATATCGAATGCGGGTCGTTTACACATATATACGTGTGCCATTCAAATTCAAAGAGGTGACAAATGATAAATTATTTTTATTTGGTAGCTTGAAAGGCTCAATCGATCCAAAAAATCACTTAAATCATTCCTAAATCATAGTTTGTCCGTATTTCACCTCGAGTGTTGTTTGGATAGTTTTAGACAAAATCTCAATTCACCAACACAAAGTAGAATCTAATCATCGTGAAAAATAGTGTCTCAATGCATCAACCAAATACATATATATTCAAAAGAAAAGTGCTTGGCTTCCAAGAAATTTCAAGAACACAATTCTTTTCTCATATAGGCTCAAGAGGGCTTCAATTGAATATTTATGAACAATATAAATAGGCCCAAATAAAATCAAAGATTGCCTCAATCATATATGTGTTTGCAAAAATTTATTTCAATTTCAAATGAAAATCACAGAGTTGTTTAGAAATTATAAGTCTCAAACTTACCAAATTTCATGATTGTTCTCTAAATTTTTCCAATTGATTGATGAACCTTAATGAAATACATAACCTTTATTTTCAATACACAAATCTTGTTCATCATTGGCCATTTCAAAAATTTTCATGACTATGACACTACAAACACACAAGCAAATAACTCAAAGTAAATAAAACACTCAAATAAAACTAAATAAATAAATGTACAAACAAAATAAAATAATAACAACTCCCCCAAACTTGAACATGTGCATCGTCCTCGATGTAATTGATCATGAAAGTTAAGGGGATACACATACCTCAGGCAATGACCGGCGGTGGTCATTGCCATCCTCATCATCTTCTCCTTCTTGTGGTTGGTGGTACTCCGGCGGATCATATGCGGGCGGCCATTGCGGAGGTTGTTGAAATTGATTACCAGATGTGGAAGCCGATGGAAATTGTTGAGCCAAGACTGACGTGAAATCTATCATATAATTCATGAATGTATCGGTCCTAAATCGATATTCGTCCATGTCTTGTCGTTGTTGGCGCATCTCTGCTTCCAAATGAGTTAATCTATCTCGCCTATTTTTGCGGTTGTGTTTGTTGTTGTTGGGCCTGAGCATGGGCACGTCTTTCAGCAGCTCTTCTATTGAATTCTCTCTGAGCTTGACGTGTATCTTGTTGATCAGATGTCAGTGACCTATGTGGTTGAATTACCACAATGGCATTTTTTAGTTTCAACAATTCTTCATAGGTCTGTGATAAGAGAAGGGTGGAGGAGTCCACTAGGAGAGTTACCTTTTGCATAATCTAACATTGAGTTCTGAAGCAATTGACCTAAATCAATCGTCTTTCCAGTTAATATGCAAAAAGTCAGGATTTTCCTCTCCTTGATGACGGTAGTAGTATGGTCAGTAGGCTTAATCCTAGCCAAAATGAATGAATACCAATCTTTGGCAACATTTGTCAGATCAGATTTGGCCAGGCTTAAATGCACATTGTCTCTCATCCACCATTCCGCTTCCTCGACGCAAATAGTCTGAAGAATATTATTATAATCAACTTCTTCGGTCCGATATTCTTCATATTCATCATGCATGATTGGAGGGATACCATACATTGTGTTGATGGTATGAGCATCAAAAGCTACCATTTTGCCTCGCACCAAAACTTTCAAGTGATCATGCTTAACCTTAAGGTTAGCATAAAATTCTCTTACCAATGAAATAACCGCATCCGATGGTGGCTTGCCAAACTCCTCCCAATGCCTAGCAGTAAGCATGAATCCGATTTCAGTTCGTGGGAAGCTCAAGTCAAATCCCCTCTCTTTCACAATGTTCTTGTTTAGAATTTTAGCATAATTCTCCTCCGCCATCTCATCCCAAAACTTGTGTGCATCATAATTTGAAGACGAGGATGCACCCTTTGATTGTTTCTCTCTTGGAGGCATTTTGTCGAACACTTTCAACTCACCAAATTCCCCTTCAATCAAATTGCACGAATCTTGATGATTCTTCACTCCCCCAAACTTACTAATCACCAAAACTACAACTCAACAATATACACACCAATCCAATCAACTCCAATCAACAATGTCAAGAATATACTCCACTAAATTTGATATTTCTTTAATAACCAATGGCACCAATAATTTCTGAATTTCAAAGCCAATATAGTATGGATTTGCTAACCTTGAGTGTTGAATTGGCTCTTGGAAGAACAAAATCGAAGCCCCAAATCAATTCTTGGTGAAATTTTCGAGCCCCCTTTGAAACCATAGGTTTGGTGTTGATTTGTTTTGTGAAATGAAGATGGATATTGGATGAAATGATTGAAGGTATGAATGTGTGGAGTGGGAAATGTGTATTTGGGAAAAAAATCGAGTGTGGAATGTGTTCTTGAATGAGTATTTCAAAGTGAAGGAGAGGTGGAGTAGAATTGTTCTTCGTTATGTCCAATGTGTGCCTGTTTCAGACTTTAAAACCATCAACCACGGGTGCGATAAAGCTAATAGAATTTTTTAATTTTTCGACCTCCAGCGACCGCGGGTGCGACGATAAGCTTACCGCGGGTGCGGTGTGGCTACTCGAATTTTTTGATTCTTCAATCTTCAGAGATCGCGGGTGCGGCAATGTTTCTGGAAATATATCGCGGGTGCACTACAAAACTGACCGTGGTTGCGCTCTGGTTACTGGAATTTTTCTGTTTTTGCTTCAACATCCACTACGGGTGCGCGCCATAAACTACTGCGGGTGCGGTATGGCTACTGGAAAATTTATTTGTTTTCTCCTCCAGTTTTAATCCTAAAAAACACAATTGGGATTCATAGGATTTGGTAAGATATAAAAACACATTATACCAAAAATACACAACTTAAAATAAGAATACAAAAGTAAAAGCAAAACCAAAGACGAAATGCAATAAAGAAACCAAAAATTTGGGTTGCCTCCCAATAAGCGCTTGGTTTAACGTCGTCAGCCCGACTATGAGAACCGAATATTTTCATTAAGTTATTTAATAAAATTGTAAGAAAATTTTTAGGATTTGATTCTTTGTATAAATAATAACAATAAGATATGCACCTTGGGATATTAATTTTTAGAAATAGTTTTGCCAAGTCAATAGCCATACACCATGCAGATTTCGAAAATTTGGGGGAGATTATTTACAAGATTTACTATCACACCAAATAAAAGGAATTGAGAATGTATATGACAAGAAATTTCGAAATCCCCCTAGATTAGTTGCCCAAACTTTGTGATGGAATGATACTAGTATATTGGAAACTATATCATCAAAGTTGGCTCAAAAATCCCTTGACCTAGCATCATGATTTCGAGCCAAGCAAGAAGGGAAAGAATCAAGTTTAAATCCCACAAGTTTGGTAGCCAAATAAGCTTTGATTGGAATAAAATATGGGGAGTCAACCGTGTGATTTGGAGGCAAGGTATGGGCATGATTTGATTACCTTGTTGAGCCTCATCTCATTCATCTATAAATACCACATCAAAGCCTAGCATTCCTACACTAATTTTCGAAAATTCCCTTGCTATATATTTTCGAAATTCAGCAACCTTGTCCTAGCCGAAACTCTGCACAAAATCGTCCAAGAATTTAAGCCGAAGTCCCACCGAGTGAGGAGCAAGGATACGACCCACCTCCCGAAGCCAATCATCCACGTTTTTAGCAAGAAAATATACTGTAAGTGGGCTGTTTTAAATTTTGGTTTTGCGCATATGAAATCTCGGTTTTGTGGATTAAAAATACGGTCGAGTACCGTCGTTTTGTCTATACGTTTTTACGAAAGTTGTTACGTTATGTTTGGCACTGTGAGGATTCCCTGAAAATGGGTGGAATTCCAACATATGGCCCTTAACAGTGGGATAGAACCGTTTTATGGCCTCGCCCCCTTAGAGGATAAAAACTTAGGGACTGACGTCAGTAAACCGTTAAAGGTGAAAAATCGCAGTGTTATTATGTTATGGAATTTACGTTACGATTATAAAAAGCATGCTTTACGTTTATGTTATGATTCGAAAATGTTATAAAACTTTTATGTTGTGTTCAAAGTCCCCCATTTACTGAGTATTTCCAAAATACTCACCCCCCTTACGACCCTCCCCAGATAAAAACGAAGAACAGGTTGAAGAAGAAGAGTCCGAGCAGTTTTGGGGTTGGTGATTCGCAAGAATAGTAGTAGGCTTTATTTCGAATTTCTGATTTAAAGAATTGTAAGACGCTTCCGCATTATTTACTATTTCGTTGGATTTCGATATTGTAAAGACAATCGTTATTTTATCTGAGATTATGATTTATAAACTGGTTTTCGGTTTATACTGTGCTACGAAAGGCTTGTTGTTTCAATTGTGTGATTGTTAAACAACGTCGGTGTCAACTAACCCCGGTCTCGGTGCGTGACATTTAAGTGGTATCAGAGCCGCCAGGTTCATAATTCGAGTGGAGAAAAAAAAATCGAATTTCAAAAAAATAAAAATAAAATTCGGGAATTCCGGCCAAACAGGCCCTTAGAGTGCCGCCGCATTTTTTCGCCGATTCCGGCAGCTTCCGGCACCGTGTCTTCGATCGAAGACCCGATCTAGAACCGCCTCGATGCGACGAACAAAAGCCCTCAATCAATTTCAGATTTCGCATTCGGATGCAACGGGAATTTCAGATCTACGGATTTGGGCGTACGAACCCTAATGCCGAATTCTATTTCGTCCAATTACCCTACTAATATTACTTCGATTTTCAATTAATTGTACCCCAACATTATACTATCCATGGGTCACGTTTTCCAACAATCAATTTTGAGATCGGATCAACTAAACGGAAACGCCCAATTTCAAGTGAGTCCACCGTGTTTGAGCGAGTTATGACCAATTAGGTAGTTTTCCGACCGATTCTGGCCGTGCCACCACCGGTTCCGTGATGCTAACACCTTCGTCGACGTACTTCTTAGCTCCGACCATACTCCGGCGAGTCAACCCGGAGAGTCAACTCGGCCGAGTCAACGAGTCAACCCGCCAGCTTATGTCCTTCGATATTTTTCGTAGAAAACTCCGAATTTGGTTCCGTCGACTGTTCTGGAATCCTCTCGATATACCCTTCGAATCCGTATGTCTATCTCAAAACTTTTCATTTTTGGAAATTTTCGAATTTTTATTTATTTTCATTATTGAACTCTATATGACTCTGACATTTTATTATGTCCTATTTCATTCAGTACATTTATTTCATTTAGATTGGTCATGTTCATTTATTTTTGTTCTGCTTGAGAAATCAATAAAATATTTTATTCGTTCCATTGATTTCAATTTACTTCTACGCAATCTATTGTATGAACTTTACTCGTACAACAAATTCTTAGAACTTGCAATCTGTAGGAAATGGCCGGCAGACCACCAAGACAGAACCGCAACCCGCGTTATGCTAATATCAACCGTGAAGGCGGACAGGAGAACGAAGAAGATAATGGACCACCGCCAGGATTCAGTCTTAACCTAGGCAGACCTGATGGCCATAGCCACAATTGTGGCAACGACTCTGCAAGGGTTAGTGAACCCCAACGCCAATCAACCACCACCACCTCCACCACCAAACGGAGTCAAGTTCCATTATGAATCACTGCGCAAGAACAGGTGCCCAACTTTCAGTGGCGCTGCCGACCCTGAGGTTAGCCAAAGTTGGCTGAAAAGTGTGGAGACTCAGCTGCGACTGTAGGAAGTCCCGGATGCACTGAAAGTGGACGTGATAGTGCCCTTCCTGGAAGATCGAGCAGGAAAATGGTGGGAAGCAATCTCTCCAGCCATGACAGCTGCAGGACCAATGACTTGGCAGCGATTTCGAGAAGCCTTTCTGAAACATTATTATCCAGCCGAGGTCAGACTGTAGAAACTGAGTGAGTTTGAAAACTTCACTCAAACTCTGGATATGTCAATTGTGGAATACACCTCCCAGTTCAACGCCTTAGGATCTTATGCACCGACAATCATGGCAGATGAAGCTCTGAAATTACACCGCTTCAAAAAGGGTTTGAACAGCAGAATACAGTCGGCTTTGGCAGTCTACCAACCTGCGAACTTCTCAGACTTGATGGGCGCAACAATCCGAGCTGAAACTGATATCCAGCGCAGAGAGAAGGAGATTAGGAACAAAAGGCCTATGAATGATCAGTCATCTCATGGCAGTCAATCGTTCAAGAAATCGAACCATTCCGGCGAACCATCTCAAGGGACTTCGCCTGCCTCAGGCTACCAGGCCATTAAGCCTTGCCCAACTTGCCACTTACGACACCTTGGAGAATGTCGTAGTGTAACGACCCATTACAGGCCCAGTGGACCGCCCATACGGTCGGGATAGCCTTGGGTCGATTGGGGCAGTGGGCCGTATGGGCGGTCCACTGGGCCTGTAATGGGTCGTTACACGTAGAGCCAGCAGCGTCTGCTTTGGATGCGAGAAACCAGGACACCGTATGGCAGATTGTCCAGCCGCCAACAACAAAACAACTGGACCAAGCAAAGGAGACGGGTCAAGCTCAGGGGCGAATGCCAATAAACCACGAGAGAACAAACCAAATGCCAGAGTGTTTGCCATGGCGCAGGAGGAGGCGGATGATGCAAGCGATGTTGTGTCAGGTACCATATTTATTCAGCAAGTGCCTGCTTATGTGTTATTTGACTGTGGTGCCATACATTCGTTTATGTCTAAGAGATTTGGTAAGAAGTTAGGACGTAAGCCCGATAAGCTAACCGAACCTTTCCGAATAGCCACGCCTACTAGTAGAGCCATTGAAACGGACGAAATTTACAGAGATTGTAAAATAAGTATCGGTAATTAGATTTTTAGAGCCGACTTGATACAGTTGATCATGGTCGATTTCGATATCATCTTAAGAATGGATTGGTTAGCGAGAAACAATGCGGTAGTAGATTGTAAGGGAAAGGAATATCTCTACCTATTTGGAGACCAGGCCAACTCCAGTTTCGAGGACGGAACTTCTCATATGGAGGGAGGGATGTGAGAACCGAAAATTTTCAATAAGTTATTTAATAAAATTGTAAGAAAATTTTTAGGATTTGATTCTTTGTATAAATAATAACAATAAGATATGCACCTTGCGATATTAATTTTTGGAAATAGTTTTGCCAAGTCAATAGCCATACACCATGCAGATTTCGAAAATTTGGGGGAGATTATTTACAAGATTTACTATCACACCAAATAAAAGGAATTGAGAATGGATATGACAAGAAATTTCGAAATCCCCCTAGATTAGTTGCCCAAACTTTGTGATGGAAAGATACTAGTATATTGGAAACTATATCATCAAAGTTGGCTCAAAAATCCCTTGACCTAGCATCATGATTTCGAGCCAAGCAAGAAGGGAAAGAATCAAGTTTAAATCCCACAAGTTTGGTAGCCAAATAAGCTTTGATTGGAATCAAATATGGGAGGGAGTCAACCGTGTGATTTGGAGGCAAGGTATGGGCATGATTTGATTACCTTGTTGAGCCTCATCTCATTCATCTATAAATACCACATCAAAGCCTAGCATTCCTACACTAATTTTCGAAAATTCCCTTGCTGTATATTTTCGAAATTCAGCAACCTTGTCCTAGCCGAAACTCTGCACAAAATCGTCCAAGAATTTAAGCCGAAGTCCCACCGAGTGAGGAGCAAGGATACGACCCACCTCCCGAAGCCAATCATCCACGTTTTTAGCAAAAAAATATACTGTAAGTGGGCTGTTTTAAATTTTGGTTTTGCGCATATGAAATCTCGGTTTTGTGGATTAAAAATACGGTCGAGTACCGTCGTTTTGTCTATACGTTTTTACGAAAGTTGTTACGTTATGTTTGGCACTGTGAGGATTCCCTGAAAATGGGTGGAATTCCAACATATGGCCCTTAACAGTGGGATAGAACTGTTTTATGGCCTCGCCCCCTTAGAGGATTAAAACTTAGACACTGACGTCAGTAAACCGTTAAAGGTGAAAAATCGCAGTGTTATTATGGTATGGAATTTATGTTACGATTATGAAAAGCATGCTTTATGTTTATGTTATGATTCGAAAATGTTATAAAACTTTTATGTTGTGTTCAAAGTCCCCCATTTACTGAGTTTTCCCAAAATACTCACCCCCCTTACGACCATCCCCAGATAAAAACGAAGAACATGTTGAAGAAGAAGAGTCCGAGCAGTTTTGGGGTTGGTGATTCGCAAGAATAGTAGTAGGCTTTATTTCGAATTTCTGATTTAAAGAATTGTAAGACGCTTCCGCATTATTTACTATTTCGTTGGATTTCGATATTGTAAAGACAATCGTTATTTTATCTGAGATTATGATTTATAAATTGGTTTTCGGTTTATACTGTGCTACGAAAGGCTTGTTGTTTCAATTGTGTGATTGTTAAACAACGCCGGTGTCAACTAACCCCGGTCTCGGGGCGTGACACCGACTATAACACTTTTGTTCATGGTGGTTCGCTCAACCCAATGATGTCGATATTCCTTACTTCGGTCCCGTAATAAGGCTTAATCCGCTGTCCATTCACCTTGAAAGTTCTTCTATCATTGCACTTTAGCTCGATAGCCCCATGAGGGTACACTGTTTCCACAACAAATGGCCCTAACCAACGCGACTTCAACTTACAAGGAAACAACTTCAGACGAGAATTGAATAATAATACTTGTTGCCCCGGTTTGATCTCCCTTCGAAAAATGATTTTGTCATGCCACTTCTTAGTCTGCTCTTTGTAGATATTGGCATTCTCATATGCGTCATTTCGGAATTATTCCATTTCATTTAGTTGCAATTCTCTGACATCGCCAGATGCTTTCAAGTCAAAGTTCAACTTCTTAATTGCCCAGAATGCTCGGTGCTCCAACTCAAGTGGCAAGTGACATGCTTTTCCAAATACGAGCCTATAGGGAGACATCCCAATAGGTGTTTTGAATGCAGTTCGGTATGCCCATAGTGCATCATCCAACTTGAGTGACCAATCCTTCCGGTTAATGTTGACTGTTTTCTCCAATATTTGTTTAATTTCCCGGTTGGATATTTCAGCTTGTCCATTCGATTGGGGGTGATACGCCAGTGCCACTTTATGCTTCACACTGTATTTAGCCAAAAGTGAGTTAAAAATGTTATTGCAAAAATGCGTACCTTCGTCACTTATAATGGCTCTCGGTGTTCCAAACCTCGTGAAGATGTTCTTATGCACAAATTTAGCTACAACACGAGCATCATTAGTATTGGTGGCGATTGCTTCCACCCATTTTGAAACATAATCCACAGCTAATAAAATATAAGAATTACCAAAAGAAGGGGGAAAAGGCCCCATGAAATCAATGCCCCAAACGTCAAAAAGTTCTACTTCCAAAATATTCGTCAGTGCTAGTTCGTGACGTCTAGAAATGTTTCCTAACCTCTGGCATCTATCACATGATTTTACTAAGGTATAACTATCTTTAAACATACTAGGCCAATAGAAACCAGATTGCAATACCTTAGCTGATGTTCGTGTTGCTCCAAAATGTCCACCATAAGGTGACGAGTGGCATTGCTCCAGAATTTGGTGTGCTTCGACGCCATCCACGCATCTCCTTATAACTTGGTCAACACATCTCTTGAATACGTATGGATCATCCCATAGGTAAAATTTTGTATCGTGAAAGAATTTCTTCTTTTGGTGATAACTCAAATCTGGAGGGAGAGTGCCACAGGACAAGAAGTTAGCTATATCAGCAAACCAAGGGAGTTTCGAATTTACCTCAAACAGCTGTTCATCTGGAATGCTTCTTTTATGGTTCTTTAATCTTTTTTATCTTCAAGTTCGAGCTGTGACAAATGGTCGGCTACTTGATTTTCACACCCCTTCCTATCCTTAACTTAAAAATCAAACTCTTGGAGCAATAAGATCCACCTTATCAAGCGTGGTTTTGCATCTTTTTTGGAAAATAGGTATCGAATAGCTGCATGGTCAGTGAAAACAATTACCTTTGTACCAACCAAGTAAGGTCTAAACTTCTCAAATGCAAACACTACTGCAAGCATCTTCTTTTAATAGTTGTGTAATTTTGCTGTGCAGCATCCATGGTTCGACTTGCATAGTAGATTGATCAAAAAAAATTATCACGCCTTTGGCCCAACACCACACACCTACTGCATAATCACTAGCATCGCACATCAATTCGAAGGGCTCTTTCCAATCTGGTACTATCATGATTGGTGCCGTCACCAATGCTTTCTTGGTCTTCTCAAATGCCTCCAGACAATCATCATAAAAACTAAAAGTGGATTCTGTTTCAAGAAAATTACACAAAGGTTTAGTAATCTTAGAAAAATCTACGATAAAACCTGACATGTTCTAAGAAACTCCTTATCCCTTTGATGTTCTTTGGTGGTGGAAGCTTTTCAATTGCAATCACTTTGGCTCTGTCTACCTCTAATCCCTTAGAAGACATTTTATGTCCAAGAACAATACCCTCTTGGACCATAAAATGACACTTCTCCCAATTAAGAACTAAGTTCTTTTCTTGACATCTTTGCAACACAAGGGAAAGGTTATGTAAACAGTGGTAAAATGAAGAGCCAAATACCGAGAAATCATCCATGAAGACTTCCATGATGTCTTCCACCATGTCTGCAAATATGGCCATCTTACACCTCTGAAAATTAGCAGGTGCGTTACATAGCCCAAAGGGCATCCTCCTAAAAGCAAATGTTCCATAGGGGCACGTGAATGTTGTCTTCTCTTGATCCTTCGGTGCTATAGCAATCTGATTATAACGTGAATAACCATCTAAAAAACAGTAATGACAATAACCAGCAAGTCTATTAAGCATTTGATCAATAAAAGGTAATGGAAAATGATCTTTACGTGTGACATTGTTCAATTTTCTATAATCAATACATACTCGCCATCCAGTCAAAGTACGAGTAGATATTAGTTCATCATTTTCATTATTTACCACAGTCATTCCACCCTTTTTAGGCACTATTTGCACAGGAGACACCCAACTGCTGTCAGAAATATCATATATAACTCCAGCATTTAACAATTTCAACACTTCATTTTTCACTACCTCTTTCATGGCTGGATTTAACCTTCTCTGATGATCCACATAAGGAGCGTATGACTCTTCCATTAAAATCCTATGCATGCATATGGTGGGACTATCCCCTTGATATCAGAAATCGACCACCCAAAAGCAGTTTTAAATTTACTCAACACTCTCAACAATTTCCCTTTTTCATCTAGAGTAAGAGAGGAAGAGATAATTACAGGATATGTCGACTTCTCACCCAAGAAAGCATAGCAAAGATGGCTTGGAAATTCCTTCAAAACAGGGGATGAAGGTATTATTCTGAACATTTTTCTTCTTCCAACTTCTCCTGTGTGGCTTCCTTCACCTTTGGCAACTCTTCAAGAGCTAAAAGTTGCTCTCTCAATTCCCAATCATCTTCATCAACTCTACTGACAGTACTAGCAAAGCAATGTTCTAATGGATCTTCTACTGTATGACCTATACCAATCTCAGAAACACAAGAGTCAATTATATCAATACTTTTACAAGTACTTACCTCGTCGTTACCTTTAATGGCCTTATAGATGTTGAATTTCATAGCTTCCCCACCAACTCTCAAGGTATGTTCTCCTTTGTGTACATCTATCAATGCTTTTCTAGTGGCTAAGAAGGGTCGCCCAAAAATCAATGGAGAATCTTGATCTTCCTCCATATCAAGTATTACAAAATCAGCAGGGAAGATAAACTTGTCAACTTTTACCTAAACATCTTCAACAATTCCACGAGGATAGGTGAGTGAACTATCTGCAAGTTGCAAAGTTATAATGCTTGGTTTTACCTTCCCAAGCTCCAAGTCCCTATAAATAGAAAATGACATAAGATTAATACTCGCTCCAAGATCACATAAAGCTTTATTAACATGAGTACTACCAATAATACAAGGAATAGTAAAATTCCCTGGATCTTTTAGTTTTTCTGGTAACTTCTTTTGGAGAATGCTGCACTCTTCGGTCAAATTCATTGTCTCGAACTCTTGCAACTTCCTCTTCTTTGACATCACATCTTTGATGAACTTTGCATAGTTTGGTATTTGCTCTAAAGCATCAGCAAATGGAATGTTGATGTGAATCTTCTTGGAAATGTTCAAAAATTTTTGCAAATTGATCATCCATAATCTTCTTCCTAAATCTCTGTGGGTATGGAAGAGTCGGCTTAAATACTGGAGGTTGTTCAACTTCAACTTCAGCTTTGGATCCTTCGGTTTCAACTTCTTCAACTGTCTTCTCGCTTTCCTCATTCTCTTTGGATTTTTTAACCTCAAGTTCTCTTCCACTTCTCAAAGTTACAGCTTTGCATTGCTCTTTGGATTCACTTCAGTATTACTTGGGAATTGACCTCTATTTTAATCTCTTAATGCATTAGCCAACTATCCAATTTGTGTCTCCAATGATTTCATTGTGGCACCCATATTTCCCATGTGAATTTCCATGCCATCAAGACGAGATTCAGTCATAGCCATCATTTTACTAGATTCAGCAACAAATGTCCCAATAGATCCTCAAGTGAATGTTTTCCTTCCCCCTTCGATGTATTGGACGCCGGTGGAGGATTCAACACATTATTATTATTAGCATATGAAAAATTCTCATGATTTCTCAAACCAGGATGATAAGTGTTAGGGGGAGGGTTACCTCGATATCCTCCGTAACCACCAAAATTCCTATTGTTGATATAATGAGCCTCAACAGGAATATGGGGTTCATCAATAATAACCGATGCATTTTCAACCTCTGGTATACTAGCTTTATTCATAGCTGCAATTTGAGTTGTTAAAGCTGAAACTTGTGCAGTCAGTGATGTAATAGGATCTAAGGCATAAATTCCAGCTGGTTTCTTTACTCCTGACCTCTCAGACGGCCATTGATAACTGTTAATGGTCATTTGTTCAAGCAAATCATATGCTTGATAAGGTGATTTGGAAAATATCGTGCTACCAGCTGCTGCATCCACAGTGCCTCTTGTTTGTCAATTCAGACCATTGTAAAACAATTCAATCTGTACCCAATCTTCAAAATCATGGTTTGGACACCTCCTCAACAACTCCTTATACCGTTCCCATGCCTCATATAATTGCTCAAAGTCAGTCTGCCTAAAAGTACTTATCTCAATTTTCAACTGTGCAAACTTCGCAGGTGGAAAATATTTAGCAAGGAACTTGGTTGCTAACTCATGCGAAGTAGTGATACTCCCCAAAGGAAGCGATTGGAGCCATCCTCTTGCTTGGTCCCTAAGAGAAAAAGGAAACAAACGCAATCGAATTATATCATCAAGAACACCATTTATCTTTACCGTGTCAGTGATTTCAAGGAATGTTATGAGATGTAGATGAGGATCTGCAGTAGCAGCTCCCCCAAACTGGTTCTGTTGAACCATGTTTATCAATGCGGGCTTGAGCTCAAAGTTGTTTGCATTAATAGTCCCTCGTGCTATGCCCGAATAATGAGCATTTAGTACCGGCCTAAAATGATCTCTGATAGGTATTGTAGGAGGTGGGATTTCATTATCTCTATTGTCAGTCATTGCTTGAATCTCTTCTCTTCTCGCCTTTCTTAATCTTCTTACGGTTCTTTCGATCTCAGGATCAAAGATAAGCAAGTCAAGATTTTGCGATAATGCACTGTCAAACAAAGATAAGAAACAAATCAATTTTTAATATAATACAATAAATACAGCTCTAAATTAATATCAAGAACAATTGGTATCAATACTAATATAAATTTAAAATAAACACTCCCCGGTAACGACGCCAAAAACTTGTTACGTGTTTTCTTGATTGCTCGCAAGTGCACGACGTCAAATTATAGTAAAATGTATTTTTGAGTACAAGTGTCGATCCCACGAGGAGTATGTATATAAATGTATATTAGCGCTTGTGATTAAAATAGTCTCGACTTTATTTAAAATAATCAATTAAAAGATTTGTTTTCAAAAATAACTAAATTGAAAATGGATTTAAATGTAACACCAATTTATAGCAATTAACAATAGAATAAAAGATCTAGAGGTCCGATTTCCCGCAACTGTCCACCATGTGTAATTTCTATTAGCTATGTTATAAAAATCCTTATCCTATTATTATTATCTACTCCCTCTTCCGAGTATTAAGTAGATATTAGTTATCTAAAAATGAATTATGACATTCCCATCAACAATCTACAATTAAATAACACATCGAGCACTAGATTCTCTATAGGCTTCGATAGCATTACAGGCCTCACGAACTCTATAAATACCATTGATGTATTTTTCCCTTTTCTTGTTTATAATTTACTCTTCCGAGTGATAAATTGTAAACATATAAATCATTCAAAATATGACCAATAAAATGAAAGCATTAAGAGTAGAACAATACAAATGAACAATATGAAGAACTTAAATAGCTTAGTTCATAACTTATAACACATGTTCTAGTTTTGTTCCATCTTTCCTCTAGAAATAAAAATTAGTTCATAATAACATAATCAAAACAACAAAACATGGTTTAAAACAAGACATATCAAATAAAAAATAAAAGAAAGAAGAACTTAGAACAAGAGTTTGAAGTGATGATTCCGTCCCCGGCGTTGTGCAGCAGATTTCTCAAAAGAACTTGATGAACTTGAGTCATCAATCTCCTAGCAACAGCCTCCACTCTTCCCTTGGCTCCCCAATTCCCTAGATGGTAAGTAAATGATGCCTTTTTATAGTCTAGACAAGCCTCAATCTGCAGCACACCAATATCTTAGACTTCCATGTGCAGCACACCAAATTACAGATTTTTCGGATTCTGTCTTGCAAGGAGCGCGGGTGCGGTCAATAGGACACCGCGGGTGCGGTGTTGGTTCTGGTGAGTGTGCCCAGGTGTGGTAAATGCATAAGTGCGGGTGCGCTACTTTACCACTGGTGCGGTGTATGTTTAAGCGCGGGTGCGCTGTAGCTTCTGTAATTTTGATATTTTGCACTTTCCAACTCAACACTTTACTACTCCAAACTCTCATTCTAAGCTTCCAAACTACAACAACAAAAACAACGACAAATCATATAAAAACAAGTAATAAAAGTACAATAAATTGCACTTATCATTCGCCCGGATGTTCATTCCACTTACGCTCGCTGCCTTCAAGTTGCATGATTTGTTGTCTCAGTTTCTTAAATTATTTACCCTAGTATCCATGAACATGAACCCACTCCAGGGAATTTTCCTTGCATATGCTCCATTTTCTATCTAGCCACTGTCGTTCTTTTGTAGTAACTCCCATTGGGTTTTTTCAAGGTGATGATCTTGTGGATTTAGGCCATTAGTTGGCCTTCTGAGATTTATTTACCAGTGGAATCCCACAGTATTGTAGGCTTACTCCCTTGGCAGTCGTTTACATTTCCAATAAATATATTGGCTGTGAGAATAGGTATGGATTTGCTGCTTGTTTGTCCTTTTTTGAAGAATTTCTTTACTCACGTACCTTATCTCAGTTTTGTTGGTTTATCTGTGGTTAGAGATAAGTTTCAACTTCTTCCATCATGTCAACTTTGCCAACTCACCATTGGACGTTGCTGCCACATTTGTGTCCACCGTCACTCATGCCAATTCTTCTAGCGTTATGAAATCTGTGATTGCTTCTGCTTTGGCCATTCTCCTTATCCATTCTCCTGCATCTACTAAAATATGTATGTCCTGAACTCTTTTGGCTTGTTTTCTTTGTGCAAATAGTGTATGTGAGCATCATAAGTGATAGTATCGGTTGGTAGGTGAAACACTCTACAATTTTACCTCCTTTTCAACTAATGAGTTAGTTTACTGATAAATTGAACTCGGGAATCTTGTTATGTCAATGTCAATCAGTTAAATAATGAAAGTGCGGAAATAAACTGAATGGCAGGTAGATTAAAACTGAAATTAAGGGACACAAGATATATGGATGTTCAGAATTTTCAATCAATCCTACGTCACCTCTTCTATCTAAAAGATAGTAAATTCACTAAAAGACTTTGATCAATACAAAACTTGTACAGACCCCCCGATAGAATTAGCTGATAGCTCTCAACTGATTGTAGTAAAACTGATCAGTTTCCAACTGATCATCCAGTCCACTACATAGTTCAGTTAGCTTAGTTCAGTTGCCTTAGCTGCGCACTAATCTTCTGTTAGGCATCAATTCTTTTCAGTCTTCTTGACAGTTAGTTCAATATTTATACGCTTGGTTTGTTAAATTTCCGAAATTATGTTTCCAACAATTTCCTTGTTTTTGGTGTTTGAAAAATTTAAAAATTTGAACTGATCAAACAGAATATTTTGTAGAAAAAATAATATTTTATTAATCAACTCTTTCAATTTACAGATTCGTACAAAGAATGAAAGAATAAAAAAATCTTCTGCTGACTAAAAATAATTCTTCAAAATCTGCCAAACTCTTCAACTGAATAAGAATTTAGAGATTGTCTTCTAACGGATCTGGATCTCTTTATTTCTTTGCTCTTTTATCAGCTGGTCCTTGATCAGTCAGTTGACTAGATCTCTTCGTGGAATGTGTCTGCTGATCTTCTTCTTTTTATTCTTCCCTTTTTTTTGTCAAACCTGTCAACCCCACTGGATAGAGCACGAACTTCCGAAGTGACATTTGATAAGGCATGCACTATATGTTCTTGCAACAAATCCATTCTCTTTGTGACCACGTTCTGGAGGAAATTCATGTGGTTTGTGAACAATTCTTGAGCTTGGAAATGAGCTTGAATTGTCACTCGATCCTTCTTGAACTGATCTATTTGGAAAATTATTGAAGTAATATCCTTCATGACTTGTTGTAAACTCTTGAGAGTCTTTTCCTTTATAGAATCTATCTTTAAGGTGTGCCACAGCTGAGTTGATTTGATGTCAGAGATGGAGGAGATAACATCGTGAAGGTTGGATTGAATATCTTCGATCATAGATCATGTGGCCATTTGTATATTAGGGGACAAATCTGCAGAGGATTCAGGTTCCTGCTCCTTGTCTTCTTGATGAAAGATTTGAAAGGGGATCGGTTACGGTGCTCGGATGAGCAACGGAATTTTTGAAATCATATTTTCATAGCATGAAAAACGAGCACCCACTAGTATGTGTAGAAAATATGAAAAACACAAAATGACATTCATAGTGTGTTTAGTAATTTTACCTATCAATCATAAAAATTGATTATTGGCTCAAACCAAGTTGTAAACAACTTGGCTCTTGAAGGGATGACCCAATCTACAAGCTTCCAAGAGCACACCTTGCTCAAATGGTTCTTTCCTTCAAAATTAGGTCCACCACTAATAAGGTAGATCCACTCTAATTTTGCACTAGAAAAATTAGATCATTTTTCTGAGAATACTTTCCTCAACAATTGAAGAAGCCAAAAATAAGAGAGAATGAGGAATAATTTTTGGCCCTTTTATGTGGAGGAGAGAAGGACAAAAACTTTTCTTGATTGTGTAAAAATGTTGTGGATTCCAAAGGCATGCTAGCCTTTAACTCAAAAAATTTTCTCCAACTCTTCACCTCCCAAGCATGCATTTTATTTGGGCTTGTAAAAATTACAAAGCCCATGGACTTTTATTTAAATGTCTCAAACAAATTTGAGAGCAATTAAACCTTACTTGAATTTACTCAAACCCACTAGTTGAATAATTATTCTTAATTGGGCTCTACAAGACCCGATATTATTTAATTAATTCAACACTTGAATTAATTTAATTATTTTGAGTCTACTAGGTCCACTAGTGTTTAATTACTTCAACACTTGAATAAATTTAATTTAAACCATAATAAGATTTATGAAAATCACAATTTTCAAATACATATTATCTGAGCCATCTTTTAATTTAGGAACACTTCCTTAGATTAAAAGTTACATTCCCCATTATTTTCTTACAGAAGTCATACTTCTATTTTTCTTTACGCTTATAAACTCCTTTATAAGCAGTTCAACACATTGAACTATTTTACTTCTCATACCCATACCTTGAAAAATCATGGGTGAAGGTGATAAAGTAGGCATGTCCATTCTTAGTAGACCGCACCCATCGGTATGGATGATATCCAATAACCCTTTGGCTCGCTCCACATGGCCCTTGAACGGAATTTTGGTCATTTTTCCTTTCAGACATGATTCACAAGTCGTGAGAGAATTAATATCAGATATATCAAACATGCCTACTCCAACTAGCTTGTTCATCCTTCTTAGGCAAAATATGTCCTAATCAAGCATGCCATAATTATGCAGAATTTATAGTATCTTGTTTTTGTTTTTTTGTTGTTGTATTGCTTGGACATTGTTTAGTGGAATATCTTAAGTTATAGAGATCGTTTGCAAGTTTTCTCGTACCAATCAAACATTCAATCTTGTAAATGTTGCAAACACCTTTGCTAAATAAATAAGATTAATATCCATCTTTATCAAGCATAGAAATGGAAACAATGTTTTTCACAAAATCAGGTACAAACAAAACATCTCTTAAAATCATTGTTCAACAATAAGTAAACATCTCCTATGGCCTTGGCAGCAACTCTTGATACATTTCCCATCCTCAAGAAGGTCTCACATTTCTTAAGTCTTCTACTTCTTCACATCACCTGCAAATCATTACAGAGATGTGAGCCACAGCTATCCAATACCCAAGAAGTAGAATTAATTGAAATGTTTACTTCAATGTAGAACATACCGTTTCCACAATCCTTCTAGGCATGATATTCTCTACAGTTACGCCTCCAATGTCCAGGCTTCTTGCAGTGATGACAGATATCAGTAGTCTTGTCAACCTTTACTGGTGTCGCTGCCACAACGGGATTCAGAGCTTGCCTCTTCAAGGGCACATTCTTTTTGGGACGTTGGAAAGAACGCTTCTTTCCCTTCCCATGTGAACCAGTCTTTGTACCAGATGAAGAACCAACATAAAGAACCGATTTCTCTTTCTTGATAGAGGACTCAAACGTAACAAGCATATTCACCAACTCCTCAAGGGTAGGCTCCAGCTTGTTCATGTTGAAATTCACCACAAAAAGATCAAATGAGCTCGGCAGTAACAAGAGCAACACGTCAGTAGTCAACTCCGATGGCAACATAAGATCCATGCCAACGAGCTTATCCACAAGCCCAATCAACTTTAGGCCATGCTCATGGACCGAGGCCCCATCTCGCATGCGTAAAATGATAAGCTCCTTGACGGTAGCATGCCTAAAGGGTCGAGTCTGCTCACCAAGAGCTCCTTGAGATGCAAATGAATGTCAACAGTACTTTTTGCATCCTCAAAATGCCTCTGCAGCTCATCATTCATAGAAGCCTGCATATAACACTTTGCTCGAAAGTCATGGTCACACCAATCCTTGTAAGTATGCAATTCCTTAGGAGTGCAGCTAGTCGGAGCCTCAACATGGGGCGACTCGGTCAGTGTGTATGTTATCCTTTCAGTGTGTTTGTCGAGTATTGCAGAAAACAGGTTGCGTATCGAATACATTGTCAAAATTTATACTGAAAAGTAAGAACATATAAATGTTAATGACTATTTTAAAATATTTAGTAAGATATAAAGTACGGACTTTTACTTCATAAATGTTTACTTCCACTGTTTTGATATTTGTCACTACCCTATAGTGAAAACGGAAAACACCTTTCCTCAGTAGGTACGTAAGGTCTAATTAGCAAATTATGATTCGAATAATATCAGCCAATCATAATTTCTAAAAGGTAGTTTCCAATTGCATCTCTATTCAACCCTTTATGTAAACTTTTGTCTCACATTTGATTAGGACCTAATAATATGACTTCGTTCATCTTTACGTGTCAAGCCTTACCCATCGATATTGAATCTTAATAGATAGTCGCCATGAGTTCCCTCAATAATATGAGCCGAAATCATGGGAGTTCCACGTAGTTCACATCAGCATGTCAATGGATGTCACAGCTTTCCGGTGTCCAGGGCTCCCCCAATAATATGAGCCGAGTCTCGAGCACGGGTAGCGTTCATCATGCATCCATTGTCGATGAAAGACATGGAAATTATAAACACCTTTATAATTCCCCTTTTCGGGCTTGATATTAATTTTGAATCTTATTCAAAATGAGGGTTTTTAATTTTGAAATGTCTCATCATTAATTTTATTTAAAAGCTCGCCAAGATTGATCGTATGTTTGCTGGATTCATGCAACTTTGTTATTATCATAATAATAACGCACATACTCATTATTTATAATATATAATGCATATATCATAAACAGTAAAATAAAGAAGGATGATCAATCGCCCCAAAAACTAATGGCCCATTTGAGCAAAACACGAGCCTAAGTCTAATCCTAAGGAACGCATGGGATGCAAATGCACAATTACATAAGCCTCCAATATTTATATGTCTTCAATCTTCATAATCATCAAGGCCCACCATCTTCCAATATTGATCTTCTACTAAACTAATATTTACAAATAAATATCCATGGCAAATAGGGATACATCTCATGGGGACGGAACATGCTATAAACCAAGCTCACTTATAAGTTGATAATTATTACAATCATTCAACACAAAATATCTTAATATACACCTAGAAAATTGGGCTTGGACTTTTGATCATCCTTCATGCATAATATCACATATCATACACCATCAATTAATTATCACAATAATAATTGATCCAATATTATATATCTTGATCCAATCAGTAACTATCACGATTATAAATTAAATCAACAAAGTAAACAAATTCCTTTGTTTACTTTCTAATTAATTTATTTATAACCAAATTTCTCGTAAATCACAATTTACTATAAATAATTAAAGTCCAACTTCAATTATTTATTTTATTATACAAATTTTGTAGATTTAAACTTAAGTGCCCAATAATACATTTTTCACCAAAAATATTTTAGCCCATTTAAATTTCACAAATTATGTTAACCATCTAATGATCCAACAACTCAAGGCCCATGACACTTTGGTATTCCAAAACACTTTTGGAAATCCTAGTCGTCATTGCCATTGCCGGAGCTCCGTCGTCGGATTCCTGCCAACTCACAAAAAAAAATTTATTAAAAAAAAGGAGGGGAATTTTGGGCAGCCCGAAATGGGCAGCCCCTCGGGCATCCCAAGCTACCCGAAATGGGCAGCAACATGCCCTCCCAAAACAGCCCTTCGAATGGCCTCAAATTTTAGGTTTCAAATTATCTTATGCGGTTAGAAATTGTCTTCAATATAATATCAATGATTTGATACATAATAAGGTAATCTTAGCTTATGATACCACTTGAAAGGGGATCGATTACGGTGCCCAGATACACAACGAAATTTTCGGAAATCTTATTTTCATAGCAAGAAAAACGAGCACCCCACATAGTATGTAGCAAATACGAAAATAAAATGTCATGCATAGTGTGTTAAGAAATATACGTATCAGTAGCAAAGATTGATTATTGGCTCCAACTAAGTTGTAAACAACTTAGCTCTTGAAGGTAGACAATCTACAAGCTTCCTTTGAGCACTCTTTGCTCAAATTCCTTCTTTCCTTCAAATTAGGTCCACCACTAACTAGGAAGATCCACTCTAATTTTACACTAGAAAAATTAGAGCATTTTTCTTTGAGAATTATTTTCTTTCCTCAACAATTTAAGAAGCAAAAATGAGAGGAAGAATAGAAGAAAAATTTCAGCCAACATGGGGTGCAAGGAGAGAAGGGAAATCTTTTTCTTGGTTGTGTAAAAAGTTAAAAGTTGCCTGAGCATTCCATGCATTGTTTGTTGAAAAAGTTGTCTCCAACCCTTCACCTCCCAAGCATGCAATTTTATTTGGGCTTGTAACAATTACAAAGCACATGGACTTTTATTTAAATATCTCAAACACATTTGAGACCATTTAAACTTTACTTGATTTTACTCAAGCCCACTAGTTGGAAAATTATTTCTTATTGGGCTATAAAAAACTCAATGTTATTTAATTAATTCAACACTTGAATTATTTTAATTATTTGGACTCTACTAGGTCCACTAGTGTTTAATTAATTCAACACTTAAATTAATTTAATTTTAATCCATAATAATGTTTATGAAAATCACAATTTTCAAATACATTATTTATTTGAGTCATCTTTTAATTTAAGAACACTTCCACAAATTAAAAGTTACATTCCCCATAATTCTTATATAGAATTCATACTTCTATTTTTCTTTGCGCTAATAAACTCCTTTATAAGCCGTTCAAAAAATTGAACTATTTTACTTCTCAACGGGATCTAAAAAGTTAGCATTTGTGTGACCCTCAATGGTTAAATGGTACAACTAGCCGTGAGTTCACATCTCAATGTGATTCGGGACTAAACATGTACTTATTTGAGCATACCCCAGTTGCTCCATTCTTACTTATCAACTCCTTGATAATAAGAACGTCAGAACTCAAGTCTGATAGTACCCGACCAATCATGTTAAACGCCTAGCAGCATCGTTTACATGATTCCTTAGATATCAAATGATAGTGCATGCAAAAACCAATCTATTATGGTTAGCGTACAATACATTCCCTTCATATCATATACCCTGAACGATTCAACAACTATTGGTATATCGAGAGCTGCCAAAGAATCGATACTATGTGTCATGTCATAGTTTCATCGATGGTGTAATATATGAAACTCCTTTCATAATTACCACCAACACGCTGATCAAAAATTTCAAACTACATACACATGAGATCACAAAGTATATCCATTCCTGAAGGTAAGTAGTGAATCCTCGACTACCATGCATCGACTCCTATATGTTTCGACAAAATACTCAACCTTGCCATCTGATGACCCCATGAGAGTCGGTAAACAAGTCAAAGTGCAATGCTAGCATATAGAGTCTCAATGTTGTCCTAGGTCATAAGGACTAATGGTGTACAACCATAAACTAGGACGTTTCCACTCGATAAGTGAGAACCACTTGAAAAGTCTTTTATGGAGGGTTGTTCAGTGCACTCTACAAAGAGCACCTATTTGCATGTTCAGACATCACAATGTCCCCTACCAATTAAACATGGTACTCACATCGTAGATACTAGTCTCAAACTCGAGCGGCCTTTTATCCTTCTTAATGACGACCGAATCGACTAGGAACTGCTTAGAATATACAACATTTCAAATATGAGTTTCATGATACTCATCATATGAGCATATCATATTCTTTCTACTATTTGTATATTCAAAGACTTTATCTATGCAACAAGCATGAGTATACTATTAAAGATGTGTCAACACAATAATTTCAAATATTATTAAAATAAATATTGTTTATATTAGAGTTTAAACATGAACCCTCGGCCAACAATTGGCTCGACGGGTACCTACTCTAACAAAAACTTTTCTTAAAATCTGTATCAAATTCCTCTTCAGATTCAAACTCAAGAGCCAGGTTATTTGCCTCTGAGCTCTAACGTCGAAGAGTGCTTTCAATCTCCAAATCAAGTGGCAAGAGGTTTTTAATATCTCGAGCACGACTCATATAACATGAACTGAACTCCTAAAATCAAAACAGAGTGTCCAATTAAACCACTTAGATGAAAGAAAAAATCAAACCTTAAATTAAATAAAAATAAAAATAGCATAAATAAAAACTTAGCCTCAAACAAATAATTAATCCTAATATTGAACAAACAGTCCCCGGCAACTGCACCGAAAATAACACAATTCAATTATATAACAGATTAAGTTTAGAAGAAATTCAAATTCAAATAAATGACCAGGAACACAAAACGGTACCAAACATCAATTATTGACACATATTGGATTTGATCTAATAATAATTATTTTAAAATCATGATGAAATTCTCTATCTTAATTATTAATCTATTTCTAGAATTAATAATCATATTTTTATTTAACAGTCTAACTATTTCTAATTGAAATTAATTAAATAAAAATGCACTCAACAACTATGAAATTCCAGCTTTTGCATAAAATCGCACACTGAAACCGAATTTGAAGTTATTTTCAATCTATTCTCTTTCGAGCCAAGATCAAACAACAAACATGCAATTAATTGGCCAGATTAAATGTAGTAGCCCGAATTCTAATAAGTTAACTAATTATGCATAAGTGTCTTTAATTAAGTAAATCATGTGTTAATTGGCATTGACACCGCCATAGCTGATTTCAGAAGCCACATCTGATTTTAGAAGTAATGGCAGCTAGTTAGTGGCCAAACCAAACTAGTTCTAGGGATCTGAACTAGTGCTAGGGAATGTCCGAGCCGAACTGGTGCTAGGGAATGTTCGAACCGAACCAGTGCTATGGAATGTCCGAACCGAACTGGTGCTACGGAATGTTCGAATCGAATTGGTGCAAGGGAATGTCCGAACCGAACCAGTGCTGGGGAATATGTCTGAACTGGTATGCTAGTTAGGGAGCGAAGATGGAGGTCGGATAGTGAGCTGAGGTGTCCAGTAACGTTTCACAAGTCGGGACAGGTGTCTTTGTGCATGAGGCCGAGTGACAGGTGTCCAGACAGGTGTCAAAGTGCATGGCTTTGGGTTGACACGTCCATGTAAGAAAGGGCTCGGGAGTTCCGAACTGAGGTCTATAAATAGGCCATAGGATTTTCATGGTGAAGGGGTATTGTGTGTTGTTAGCGATAGTCATAGCCATCCTAGTGATTTCGGACATAGCAGAGTGGTCCGGATAGGACAGAGCGGTCTGAACAGAGTAGAGCGGTACGGACAGGACAGAGCGGTCCAGAAAGAGCAGAGCGGTCTGGGCAGAATAGAGCGGCCCGGACAGAGTAGAGTGGTTCCTATCTGCTCGATTCGGACAGGACAGAGCAGTCTAGACAGAGCAGAACAGTTCGGACGAGGCAGCTAGGGAACGAAGAAGTCGGGGAACGAATTGTCCGAACTTGGACAGGTTGGACTCAGAGCATCGTCATCAGCAGGCTGACTATGGACGAAGGTTTGGAATTGTATCATTATTATTTCAGGAGTATTTGGTACTCTAGTTAAGTCTGGTAGATACGTTTTAGTTATGGTTTTCACGTGATATATAGGCTTGGACTAGACCTGGTTGTTCTGGTTTTTCCTGTGGATTAGGATTGCAATGTTATAGGTACGAAAGTACTATCCGAGATATCCTGGTCGAGTATACATTCTTTAGACGTGTTGCATGATTATTTATTGCATTGATATATGTCATATGATGCATTCTATTATGTCACGCTTTATGTTGCATGTTGCATTTTATGTTGAGCTGTATCTCTTTCGAGATAAGCTATATCTTGTGGGGCCGCTCAGCCTTGTCTTGTGGACGCATGGACACCGAGAGTACACACTGGCCCACTGGTCGGGAGGGCTTCGGTGATCTAGGACATTTTAGGTCCACGTCAGATCTTGTAGTTGATGTAGTGACCTAGAGGAGTACTGCGCGGCACTATCCACTTGGCGCCTCTAGACTGAGTATGTTGAGATCTTTTGTAATTCCTGTTTCTTGACTACCTGGTATCATATCATATCATGTGCATGTCATATAGGTTTGTATACTCATGCTTTTGTACGGAGCGTTCTTATTGCTCACGTGCTCGGTTTTGTTTATCTTGGTCACCCCATTCCCACGGGGCAGATCTCAAGTTCGATGGCTCAGGAGGAAGAGGAGGAAGTTGAGTAGACGGTGGATTTAGTTTATCAGTTCTGTTTTGATTATATATGGTTGTACCGTAATTTTTGGTTTGAGTTATTCCGGAATTCGATTGGGTTGTACAACTATTGTTTATTGATCGTTTATGTAATTATCTATGATGATGTTATTTAGGTTAATTGCATGCTTAGCTCTTGATTAGTAGGTGATTCTGGAACGGGTCACTACATTAAATGCAAGAGATCTACGCAAATATCAATCAATAACATAAAATAAATCAAAAATCTGATCGATCAAATATGCAAACAACAATCACAAGTTTGGCCCCTATCGTGGTCCCAATCATAAGGCGACTACTCCATAAATCAAAATTAGACAACAATGTAATGTTTGAATTCATTAAATAAAAGAAATAAAAATAAAAATAAGAAAGCTCACCGATGGTGCGCGAATATTGTCGTCCAATGCGTCTTCTCTCTTTGTTCTTCCCGTTTTGATGATCCCAAAAGTTTTTTTTTTTTTTTTTTTTTTTTTCATATTGTAGTCTCTTTTTTGTGTATATGGGAGAGAGAATAGAGAATAATTTATTTCAAGCCTTAAGTTCGAGCTCCATGTTGTCATAAAGCAGAAGTGAATCAGACATAAGGCATGATAACGCCTTATTCCAGTACCTCTTCTGTTTTGTCAAGGTAGGAGTGAAGCAGACACAATAAGGCATGATCACGTCTTATTCCAGGACTTCTTTTGTTTTGTCAAGGCAGGAGTGAAGCAGACACAAGACGTGATCACGCCTTGTTTCAGGACCTCTTCTATTTTTCTCCTTCTTCCATAACTTCATATTAGCAACTTCAAATGTTATAGAAATCACATTTCTAGCCCAAATTTATTCCAAGATCACAAAACTTCCTCGATCTTATTATAAGAATTCCTAGATGATAGGAAAAGTTCTTCATCAATTATTTCCTTTATTCTCGGAATCTTTCCTACTTGGCATTGAACTCTTTGACCTTATCTCCAAAATTAAACTTTTTATACCTCTTGGTCAAACCTACAAACAATAAAAAATATGAAGATTTAAGCATAAAACTCAGAAAAAAAATGTCAGATAAGCACGGATAAGACAAAGTAAAGTCCTAAAAGAGCTATATGATTCGTTCTTATCAAAAAAAATTTAATCTAAGTTAAATATTATTATAGTCATTCAAACAAGAAATAACAAAATTTATCACTCCACAATGTCTATCTCATATTGGAAAAAAAAAATAATTATTCATAATTAATTATTTGTCAAATAATGCTAATTTATCTCGCACAACTAACAACTCTCTAAATAAAATTTTTATTCTTCTCATAATAATAACAACACTAAATATAAAAATAATTTAAATATCATGAATAAAAATAATAACAGTTACATTTTAATATTTTCTCGTATGAAATAAATGACAAAATAAATGAATAATTAAGAATCCGTGAATTATTTTAAAATTTTTTTTTGAATATGAGAATTTGAATCACGGATTGCATTACTACATACTTTTAAAAATTATATTATTTTAAAGGAAATTTCATATTTTTTGCTAAAAATTATGAATAATTCAAATATTTATTGTTTTAATTTAATTAAATAATTAATTCAATAATAATTAAGTAGAAAAATTATCATCAAAATAAAATAAAATATATATATACACGAACGCATATAGTATTGCATAGATTAACGATGAATCGAGCATAGAAATTAGAAAGCGTTGTTTATCTCAATTGTTTGTATCCAGAAATTTTCTAAAAAAAAGGAAAAAAAAGCTTATATATAAAAAAATTATAAAATTCAAGGCAATATTGTATTATATTATTCATGTCGACTGTCTAAACAAACACTCTAATTTTAACGTAACCAATTCGCTGCGAGACACGCGTATGCAAGCAGAGAATTGAGGCTCTGCGATGCTACGTGTGTCGCTCTGCAATTGCCATCTCTATGCAAACCTGGCAAATTTTCAATTATTTATCTTTTTATTTAAACCAACTGATGCCATCTGCTCTCACCATCTTCTGTTCGAGAGCACGCAGTTTTTTTTGATAATTATCAAATCTTGTACGATCGAAGTTAAGAGTCAGTTGTCGGGAAAGAAAAGGAAAAATGGAAGAACAGATGCAACGCCCTGCTCATCAGCACATCGAGCACGAAGATGATCCACAGGATGTGGGTAAGTCTCAGCATCATAAAATGTTATTTTCAATTTAATTCTTTTGGGTGTTTTGCGCAGCTAAAATTCAATGGGTGAAGTTTGGAACATATGGGATTGTCTTTGATTCTGGCGTGAATCATCATTGTTTCGATATTATGTATAATTTGTAGGGGAGAAGAAATCAATGATGAAGAAGGTGAAGGATAAGGCCAGGAAAATCAAGGATACATTGAAGAAGCCGAGCCAAGGCCATGGGCAAGAGCACGAGTACAGGTACGATGAGAATGTCGATGAAGAAGATGACGATGATGAAGAAATGGCGAAAGATCCTGAAGTCCATGGTGCTCCCAGTACGTCTTCTTCCATCTTTCGAATGGATTTTTAGTGAACTTCTTTAATAATTTTATGAGTTTGAGTATGGTTTATTGATCTTGACTATTTCTTCCTTTTTTGGCTACTTGTTGTAGCGCACGATTCAACTGTGATCAGCAGCAAGAACCTGGAGAACCCAGCAGATACTCGGGAGGATCGGATTGATCCTATGGTGGAAGGTCAAGACAAAGCTAGGCCTAATATTCCAGCTCAAACGGGATATGAGCAAGAAAAGCCACCTGAGAACAAGCATTTTCCATCTCCAATGAAGCCAGTTTCTATGCAGGGTGGAGAAGCAAATTCTGGAGAACGAGAAGTTAATCTCGGGCCCTCAATGGGTGCTGGCGATGGTAGAATTTCCATCTAATTATCTTAAAGCATTATATGTCTATGTTTCTCCTTTCAGTTTCAATTTTTCATTCAATGAATTACAATCTGTAATTACAGATAGTAAAGAAGCTGGGGTTGGCCCGCTTATTCGTAGATTCGACAATCTGGAAGTCGGCGATGAATCTGAAACAAAGCCGACACCGGAACAGAGGCCTTTTACAGGAAGCCACGATCAGTTTTCCCCTACCCAAGATCAGTTCAATCCAGAATCCAATCCCCTTACAACGCACGATAATACTGAATCAGGCCCGAAAAGTTTCGATTCCAACACAACGGAAGGCATGCCACGTGACATCCCAACAGGAAAAGTGTCCTCTGCGACCTCTGCAATTACTGATAAAGCTGTCTACGCTAAGAACTTGGTCGCATCGAAGCTAGGATACGGTGGAGCTCCAGACAAAGAAGGGACGAGTCCTTCCCCCAAGCCTGGATCGGAATCGACACCAGGTTACACGCAGAGAATAACTGAAACTCTGAACCCTGTCTATGAGAAAGTGGCGGGCGCTGGCACCGCTGTGATGTCTAAATTCCAGGGCGGTGGAGAAGCAGGAAACCAAGGCATAGCGTCTGGCCAAGAAGGAATAAGTCCTAACAAGCCTGAATCAGAATCAACACCAGGTTACACGAAGAGAATCACCGACACACTGAACCCTGTCTATGACAAAGTGGCAGGCGCTGGGACCGCTGTGATGTCTAAATTCCAGGGCGGCGGAGGCGCAGCAGCCACAGGGGCTGATAAAGGGGTGTCGACGAAAGACTACTGGGCTGATAAATTGAAGCCTGGAGATGAAGACAAGGCGCTATCCGAGGCTATTACTGATGCACTGCACAAGAAAAAGGAGGGCTACTTGAGTAAAACAGGGGAAGAGAAGCCAATGGGGAAGGTGACAGAATCAGAAGAGGTCGCGACCCGTCTAGGCACAGGCGTAGAAGGTAAGCGGGAAGGCGAGGATGCTGTGGATGCGGGCCGTGAGAGCTCAGGACCCGGGGTTGTAGGGAGGGTGAAGGATGCCGTTGGATCTTGGATTGGGAAAGGCACTGGGACGCAGACTGCTCAGGACTCCATTAACGAAACTTATGGTAAGCTCCCAATCACTTGAATGAACGTGTTCTTACAGTTTTGTGATGCTAAATTTTTACTTACTGATATCTCGTGTATTGATTTTATAGTGGATAAAGCGGGAGGGCATTCGAGTTCGCAGGATTGAGGCCGCGGGTTGAACGAGAAGCAAAATGCAATTGAGAAGATTTATACTTTGCTGCTAGTGACTTTTGCTGTTGGGTCTTGTTTGAGTTTGTTTCCTTTTAATAATCGTGTTGATATCATTATTGTGTAATAATAATGTTTGTTTTATATATGAATATATCTTAATATCTTTTTGAATAATATAATAACACTACAATACGTTTTTTTTTATTAAAAAAATTATCTTATAATATATGTACTCTCTAATGCGTAACGTGTGTCTACAAACCTTTTAAAAAAAAACAAAATCATCTTCCAATTAATTCAATGTTGTGCATTTGATAATACTAAGTTACAATTTTATTTCTAATTTAATTGTAATAGTTTGTACGAAAAAAAAGGTCAAAAAACTTTAAAACAATGAATAAGACTCGCATCTTACCAGAATGAACGACACAATCTTAGTAGAAAATATTCTTTCGATATATTTATTTATACTAGATTAATGCACGTGCGTTGCACGTTGAGAAATATAATAATTTGTATATGATAATTTTATATAAATATGTTTAAATTATTTTTGAAATAAGAATAATTTTTAATAGATAAATAATTAATTATTTGGTTACAATCGAAATCATCACATTTTCTTGTCTTTGATTTGAAGACTTCTTGAAATTTTTTTGTGTCTGTCGGTTTTATCTTCTTATCTCTTTTTTTTGTACTCGGCAATTGGTTCTTCATCTTGAATCTCTATTTCATCTCTATTTCATCTCCGTCTTCATGGATCTTCATGTTTTTGTTGATGTTTATTTTATTTGATTTTATTCTACTTTTGGTGCTACACTGCCTTGTTTAGTTGTCTTGATAATCTTCCGAGATCTCCGTTTCTTGATATTGACATTTGTTGTTGGATAATTGTCATGTATCTCAATAGCTTCTGCCACAATTTTTAACATTTCATCACGTTTCCACTGAATTATCCAACTTGAACAAGAATGTGTGGAGCTTGGTTGATTTAGCGAATCTTTATATGGGTTATTTGGTAAATTCTGCATTGAAAATTTTTATTGTTAGATGCAATATTTATGTAGATATAAAGTTATTTGTTTGTTTTATCTTATATATGGTCATGAATTTGAATGAAATCTTCAATAGAACATCCACCAAAAGACGCTGCAACTTTTCCAAATAATGTTATTATTGCGATCTCATTCTCATCTTCAATTGCGATTGTTATTCTATACATTTAACATAAAGAAGTAAAGTAATGATCACATTTTTTTTTTATTGTGATCTAAAACTTGGGTTGTGTATTGGTAATTTGTTTTACATAAAAAAGATTTGAATTCATTTTTATTTCTCTTTTTCTATTCATTTGATGTATATAAGAGTAATTATTACACATAAAACTAATTTAAACTCATTTTGATTCTTTTGAAGTGTTTTCTTATTGTACCAAACTATTATTTGTGTTTGTCATGCATAGGGTTTTACAATTTGGCAAATTGACAGGCACGTCAATGCAATCCTCATTATGTTCACCATTTGCTTAGTATAGGGCTTTGCACGATAAATCACAATTATAATAAATAAATATTACGTCGTGGGTAACAAATATAACTTTTGACATAAATATTAAGCAATATTCGAACTAAAAGATAAATCTTTCACTATCATTCAGTTTTGTTAGGTTAAGCGTGCAAGAGTGAGAGTAGCATTGGGATGAGTGAACTCCTGTGAAGTTTTCGTGAGTTACGCTGCTGACATTGTGTCGTTTATTTTAAATTTCATTAAAGATATAATTTTTTAAAAAAAATTGTAAATTTCATTCCAAAAATAAAATCTCATTTTTCTTCAATTATTATAAAATTCATTAATACCTGAAAACGAACAAAAAAAAGACATTTATTTATTAATATTATTTAACGAAAATAACGACATAAATGTAAATTGACACAATTTTATTATAATTTTCAATTTTATTAGTCGTGTTTATTTAATTATTAATGGATATTAATTTACTCAAGTTTAAAATAAAAATTGCATAAAAACTCCTACGAGGCTGTTTCACAGGAACATGTCTCATATCCTAATCATGAAAAATCATTGTTTTTTCACTCAAAAAATTGACCGGTGACCCATCTGAATGATATATCCTTGAGACCGGCTCACATAAAACCAATTCAAAAATTGGAGAACTATAAAAATTCATAAATAAAAAAAAGAGAAGTTAAACAAAATAATTATTTTTAAAATAAGGATATAATTCATTCTGTGAAAATATATTGTAAATTTTATTATTCTTCTATTCATTTTAAATTATATTAAAGATATATTTTTTAAAACCAATAAAGTATAAATTTCATTTCAAAAAATGGTGGCTAAATTTAATTTTGTTCAATTTTATTTAGAATTAATTGATAGTTGGGAAAAAAAAACAAACAATAGAATATGTATTTATTATTATTATTTTAAATTTTATTAAAGATATTATTTTTTTTTTAAAAAAGATGTGTAAATTTCATTCCAAAAAATGAAGGCTTAATTTAAATTTCATTCTAAAAACTGGTGGCTAAAATTTATTTTTCTTCAATTTATTTTAGAATATATTAAATAATAGATAGAAAAAAACAAACAAGCAAAGAGAAGTATATTAATTATTATTATTTACGTTATTCATAGATGTTAATTTATTTAAGTTAAAAATAAAATTGATACAGAAACTTCTATGAGGTTGTTTCACGAGTGAATTTTGTGCAACATGTCTCATATCTGACTTGAATCGTGAAAAAAAAGTATTTTTTCACTCCTGAAATAACTGGGTCAGCCCCTCTCAGGACTATATAAATGTCTCATATAAATGGAGTACAAATTTCATCCCAAAAAATGAAGACTAAATTCATTTATCTTCAATTTATTTTAAATTACATTAATTAATAAATGAAAAACATATAAAACCAAAAATAATAATAATAATGGAGTGCAAATTTCATCAATAAAATGAAGGCTAAATTTCATTTTTCTTCAATTTATTTTAAATTTTATTAATTAATTAATATATGAAAAAAAAAACAAAAAAAACATGTATTACTGAAAAATGAAGGCTGATGCTAAATTTTATTTTTTTTATTTTTCTTCAATTTAGTTTAGATTCAATTAATTAATAGATTAGAAAAGACTAAAATTCATTTCTCTTCAATTATTTTAATTTCATTTTCTTCAATTTATGTAAATTCACAATTCACATTTACACACTCCATATTTAATTTTATTTATTTTAAATTTCATTAATTAATAGATGAAGAACATGAAAAACAACAAAAAAATTAAATATGGAGTGTGTAAATGAAGGTACGGACATTTATGTAAATTCATTTTATATTAATTTATTTTAAATTTTATTAATTAAAACAACAAAAAATTAATATGGAATGTGTAAATGAAGGTAAGGACATTTATGTAAATTCATTTTATTTTAATTTATTTTAAATTTTATTAATTAATAGATGAAAAACATGTAAAACAACAAAAAAATTAAATATGGAGTGTGTAAATGAAGGTAAGGACATTTTTGTAAATTCACAATTCACATTCATATATTTATATAGATATAGAATAGATATATTTTAAATTTTATTAATTATTAATTAATAGATGAAAAACATGGAAAACAAAAAAAAAATTAAATATGGAGTGTGTAAATTAAGGTAAGGACATTTTTGTAAATTCACAATTCACATTCGTATATTTATATAGATATAGATGAATCCATGCGTGCTTTCAAAAACTATTTACTTGTGTTATTTTCATTTCTAATTCAACTTGTTTGTAAATAGGGTAATTTTGTGAAAAATATCTAAATCTTTTTAAAAACTTTCTATTTACTCTCCTTCCATTCAAAAAGACATGTATCCCAAAGGTACATAATTACGTAAGGTTTTCAGTTTATATCTTATTCAAATGATCGATTTTTTTTAATAATTGGTATATCATGTTTTTGTATAATAAATTCAACAGTTTATCTCTTCGAGCAGAGTGTCGTCATGTTATAGCTGTCGGGTTTTGCAGTCTTCTCTTCACAGCCTAACCACGTAGTTGCAAGAGATATTCCTGACGCAGATTCTTTCAACAGTACTTAGCACAATCCTGTTTCGTTTCTTATCCCGTATAGTAAAGTAGTCCAATTTGAAACTAATACATAAGAGGGGCAAAAACCTTGTTTCTTTTATTCAAACATACCAAATATTATTACATAGTATTCTCCTGTAGAAGAGGAGAAACTTGTTTAACTACTTACAGTAGCTAAACTTACAAAATATATAAAAAAGAAAAATATTACAGTTTATTTTGAAAGAAAACGAAGAGGTTGAATGATATTTTCATATTTCTTCTGCCTTATTATTTATAGAAGCCCTTTGCGAATTTGTTTTTCGGTCTTCAAACTCTTGCCATAACTTTTCTTTAATGCCTTGTAGCTGTAGTTGGCACTATCTCTTGAGTGGGTCGAGTGGGTGGTTGAGTGGTCCCTCAAGTTTTCTTGAGTTGTCTTTTTCCTAGATCATTAATATAGAAATAGTTTGTTCTTCCAGTTTTATCTTCTGACATAAATAGTAGATATGAGTCTGGATTATATCAGCTGAGATTCTATTACCCGCTTCTTTCAGAAGTTTGTATAGATCTTTGAAGATCTCCAGCTTTTTTCTTGTTGCTTTAATCCGTCTTTTGAAAACTTTGAGATATATAATACATTTTCTTTTGTTCCAAACCTCGTTTTAATTTTTGTGTGATTTTCTTGTTTCCATTTACTCTATATTTATATGTGTATTTGGGTCCAAGTCCCTTTGTTAGTGGGCAAATCACATGCCTACTTTGCATTTGTCGAGGAATTTTTGATGTCCCTGAGGAAAACGTGGTTGTGGTCCTTCACCACTTGGTTCTGTTTCTGCCTCATGCTTCCTTTCTGACCGAGGTCTGAAGCCCTTGCCAAATTCTGGCTCTTTTTGATTTGGGCATTCTGGACAGTTCTGTTCTGACCATCTTCTCACATGAGCCATAATGCAGAATTTCTGACGAGTTTCTTTACCCCCCGGCAACTTGCTATTCCACAAAATATTTCTTTTCTTTTCGAATAAATCTGATGCAAAAGTTGTTGTTTTTCCTTTCCAAGTATTTAACATGAATGATCCTTTTACAAAATTATGATAAAATTTAAACGGAAACTTTACTTTGTCCATCTCGGTTAGACAGACCCATAGACCTCATGCTCTTCTGGTAGAAATGTCGTCTTCAATTATGGAAGCAACAAGAGGTGTTTCTTCTATCCAATATTCTAAAATACGGCCTAGGCGACCGCCTAGGTGCTAGGCGGAGTGCAGCCGCACCGATAAGGTGCTAAGCGACCAGCCGAGGCACTAGGCAGACCTGGGCGCGCCTAGGCGGCCTGCCAGCCGCCAAGGGCCTGATTTAAAAAAAAAAGGAATTTGGGCTTTTAAAATTTATTGCTCCGCTAAGAGCCCATTTAAAAAAATAAAATTTGGGCTTACTAGGTCTGCTGAAATTCTTTCCTTCACGGCGTCTCGTTATTTTCCAGTCTCGTTCCAGAGTCTCCTTCTCGGCCATGAATTATGCTACAAATCCGAAGCACTCTAGCTCACCTACTCAGGTTTTTCTTTTGTGTAGTATTATTCATCGGATATCACATACTTCAGTCTTCAAGTCATCTATTGATTCTCATCTTTTGGACCTACTATGGAATAAGTATTGGGTGTTTTTTGTTATCAACTTGATATGTTTTGAGAACAATTTTGAATTACTCGTTAGAAATGTGTCCCGAAACTTTTGGAAAGTTGTATGATTTTGTGGTCGTGCATTTAATTATTTCGGCATGAACTGTTGGAAAATGAATTCAGTCGAAAGTTTTTGGTACTATCATTTATTTGTGTGGTGCTATCAAATCAAATTTTCAGGTCTATTGCTGAAAAGGTTTAAGTGTTTCGTATTCAACAAGATTTGGAGGGTAACGATGGCAAGTAATCTATCTTCGACTAGGGCAGACGAAAATCTACAACCTCGAAGAAGCTCTAGAGTTAGAGAACTTCACGAGGATGATTTTGAATCTGAATTAGAGAATGATGATCACAATGATGATATTGATTTTGTGTCCGATGAAGAAGAAGTTGTTGAAAATTTCGGAGAAGAAGAAGTAGAGTAAATTCGTGATATTCAATGTGAATTTTGGAAGAAATCTGAATTCTTTCTTATTTTATTGAGATGACACATTAGACTATGTTGAGAATATTTTAAACGTATTTTAATTGTGATGTTATTGTGTTGAAGTTCTAGTATGTGACTTATTATGTTTTGATACCGTAGAATCCGATTAGCAGTGCCTAGTCCCCGCCTAGGCGGACTAGGCACTAGGCGCTGGGCTAGCGCCCGACTAGCTCCTTGCGAATTTTAGAACATTGCTTCCATCGGAGGATCTTTGATGAATTTTAAACATTAATATCTGGCCTCCTTAACTTGATGAAATTAAAGGCTTTGTGAGAGCCTTTTCCTGTTGGTTCTGGTACTGTGCTAAAAATGTATAGCTCCAGAATGTCTCCTCTGGACAAATATTTGTTATTTGCCCATGTTTGATGAACCGTTTACTGAATCCATTTAGGTAGTCCTGAAATTTCAGTGAAGCTAGGTGATGTAGTATAAACCGAGACCAGAGCTCCAAATTCATAGCAGGCTTTTATTTCCTTTGGATATGAACTTAGTTTCATCCATATCCTGAGATATTTTCCTGAGACATCAACCCTGATTGTGGCAGGGTTAATGCACATTCTTGTTTTCAATTTCTCCCACATTTGTTGATAAACCTGAAATGGAGAACTTTTTGATCCATTAGTATCAACCTTATATTTTCTCTTGTCTGTATTCGGTCTAAAATTGATCTTTCCCTCTTCGATTTTCGGGGTGAAGTGTTGACTTGAAGACTCGAGATTTGAATCTGGAGTTTCAATTTTTATTTAAGCCGACTCATCTGGAGATGATCCCGACTTAACACTTGTGATAGGGGTATTTGAATCCCCTGCTCCAGGTATAGAGTCATGTACTCGAAAACTCCATTTGGGAAACCAGTGGCGTCTCAATGCCTTAGAGGATAGGCCTTTGCATTACAGACCATATCTGAGTATAGGCCTGTAAATATCCTGTAATTCGATTAGAGACAATTCTCTTATCGGCTTGTTGTAGCCTTCCCGCAACTTCTGCGTTTAAGGCCAGCTTGTTGAACTCGTTTTGAAGCATTTCACGGTATTCCCTCAAATGCCTCTGCATTTTTATTATGATATCGATATCACCGTTGTCCAGATCTTGTTAAAAAATCTGTAATAATATTTTCATGAGATTTAATAATCACGATATCAAAAATACAATTTTGACATAACGCTTGCCATCTTCATAATCTGGTCTTCTCGAGTTTAGATTCTATTCTATTCCTTAAGAAAGTTTTTACCTATGTAATATCAACTTTTAAAGTAAATTTCTTTGCAAGTTAAAAAAATGGCCATTCTTCAAAAACCTTTTTTACTACATAAATTTTTTTTTTTGTTGATATGCCATCTAATGGCCTCTGCAACTAAGAAGAGTCCACTATGATATCTGCATGATTGTTCTCCTTCTGATGTGAGCTTGATTAAGACTGTCATCCACCAAATGATCATTGACATCTGTATATAATACCAGATCATCTTCGTCCTGGGGCATAGCCATTTTTGGAATATTTTTACAAATCTCTTTGAGTTGACTAAATCCCTGGGTGTGTTCTTTTGTCCACATAAATTTCGTATCTTTTTTCAGTAATGGACCGAACACTTTTCTGTGTTTTGCTAGGTTTTTAATAAACATTCCAGCAAAATTAACAACTCCTAGAAAACTTTGAAGTTGTTTATTTTCTTTTAGTTCGTTTGGAGAATATTTCACCTTTTCTACTATATGATCCTGAAAAATTATTCCAAACTCATTGATTTCTATTCCGATGAATTCAATCTTTCTTGTGGCAATGACTGCTTTTTTTTTCCTGATAGAACCAGTCTCTCTTTTTTGCAAACATTATAGAAAATCTCTAAATGTTTGATATGTTCCTTCATATTTTTAGATGCAATTAGCAATCATCAATATAGACAAATATGAATTTGAAATAATCTTTAAAGAGATTATCCGTTTTTCTTTGGAATATCTGGGGTGAATTGACCAATCTCATGGGTAATACTTCCAAGATATAGTGTCATTGTGGTATGGAGAAAGTTGTGAATTTTTTGCTTTCTTCCTGTATCCGAATTTGATAAAATCCAGACTTAAAATCAAATATCGAGAATATCTTCGCATTGCGTATGCAACTAATCAAATGTTCTCTACTAGGTATAAAATACCCATCAAAATCAAAAATCCTACTAATTTCTTGGTAATTAATTACTAGTATGGGTTTGTTCCTTTTTGTTTTACCATCATTTCTTACAATAAATCATAGGCTGCTGTATGGTGAAATTCCTGCTTTGATCAAACCAGATCCAAATGTTCCTTAATTATAATTTACATATCCCTTTGATGTACTATGTTCATTGGGATAGCCTTGGTATAAGGTAAAAACACTATTGCTTTATTTTCATGATACAAGGGCTGACGTTTTGCTAGGAAATAATTTCCTACAAATGTTTAAGTCCTATACTCAAGAAAATCAGACTAGAATATTAGTGTTTACAACACCTTATGATCAAAAAATCATAGTCCAACGACTCAGAGAGGAATTTTACCGAAGATTGCCTATCCAGTTTCACAGCAAGAGTAGTGATGAAGGAAAACTTTTAAACCCAAAAATGAAGGAATATTTCTAAACCCAAAAATAAAGGATTCTAGAAAGTTTGGAGAAACAATGCTCCAATTAAGAGCAGATAAACATCTCCAACCTGAAGAAATAGAATGTCTTAAGATATCCCTATATAAGAATGAGTTAGGGTTTGAATCAAAGGTATCACTTGAAGATCAAGAAAAGAATCAAAGAAAATTACAATAAAGATCTCTTGGCATGGTGAGACAAAAATCAACTCAAAGCTTGCCTTAAAATTAAGGAATGTAAAGAGTATGAATTTGTTCGATGCAAGCCTATCCCAATGAATATATTTGATCAAAGGAATATGCAGATTATCGTCAAAAACATTTGGACCTTGGTTTGATTAAAGCAATAATTTCACCATACAGCAGTCCGAGATTTTTAGTAAGAAACTATGGTGAGATAAAAAGAAACAAACTTAGATTGGTTATTAATTACCAAGAAATTAATAAAATTTTGGAGTTTGATGAGTATTTTATACCTAGCTGAGAACATATAATCAGTTGCATATGCAATGCAAAGATATTCTCTAAATTCGATTGTAAGTCTGGATTTTATCAAATTTGGATGCAAGAAGAAAGTTAGAAACTCACATCTTTCTTTAAACCACAAGGACACTATATCTGGGAAGTATTCCCAATGAGATTGGCCAATTCATCCCAAATATTTCAAAGAAAAATGGATAATCTCTTTAAAGATTATTTCAAATTATGTTTGTCTATATTGATGATGTTTTAATAGCATATAAAATATAAAAGAATATATTAAGCATTTATATATTTTCTCTGATGTTTGAAAAAAAGGACTGGTTTTATCTGAAAAAAAGCAGCCATAGCCACAAGAAATATTGAATTCCTTGGGAAAGAAATCGACGAGTTTGGAATAATATTGAAGGATCATATAGTAGAAAAAGTGCAAAATTTTCAAACTCGCTAAAAGAAAAGAAACAACTTCAATGTTCTCTAAGAGTTTTTAATTTTGCTGGAATGTTTAATCATTTTGAGAACAAACCCAAGGACTTAGTTAACTAAAGGAAATTTGTAAAAATCTTTTGAAAATGGCTATGCCTCAAGATGAAGATGATCTGGTATTATATACAGATGCCAGCAATCATTGGTGGGTGACAGTATTAACCAAGCTCACACCAGAAAGAGAACAGCCATGTAGATATTGCAGTGGACTCTTTTCAGATACAGAAGCCATAAAATGTCATATCAATGAAAAAGAATTCTACGTAGTAAAAATGTCTTTTGAAAAATTACCATGATTTTTACTTGCAAAGAAATTTACTTTAAAAGTTGATAATACACAGGTGAAAACTTTCTTAAGTAATATATAATATAGTCTAAACCTGAGAAACCCATATTATTAAGATGGCAAATATTATGTAAAAATTATATTTTTGATATTGTGATAATTAAATCTAATGAAAATATTCTTCCAGATTTTTTAACGAGAGATGGACATCGGTGATATTGATGCCATCATAAAAATGCAGAGACATTTGATGAAAACCTTGAAATGCTTCAAAACGAGTTCAACAAGCTAGCCTTAAACACAGAAGTTGCGGGAAGACTACAACAAGCCGATAAGAGAATTGTCTCTGATCGAATCACAGGATGTTTACAAGCTTATACTCAGCTATGGTCTGTATTACAGAGGCCTATCCTCCAAGGCATTGAGAAGCCATTGGCTTTCTCAAATGGAGAGTTTTGAGTACATGATTCTATACCTGGAGTAGGGGATTCAAATACCCCTATCACAAGTGTTAAGTCGGAATCATCTCCAGATGAGTCGACTGAAACAAAAACTGACTCCAGATCTTCATCCATGTCTTAAAGTCAACCCTTCACCTCGGGGATTGAAGAGGGAAAGATCAACCTTAGACCTAATACTGAAAATGGTAAATCTAAGATTGATAATAATGAAGCTACAATTTCTCCATTTCATGTTTACCAACAAAGCTGGGAGAAACTAAAAACAAGAGTAGGCATTAATCCAGCTACAATCATGGTTGATTTATGAATTCGAGGCTCTTGCCTCAGTTTCAGGGAAATATCCTATGGTATGGATGCGACCAAATTCATATCCAAAGGAAGTTAAAGCATGGTATAAATTCGAGGTTCTTGCCTCAGTTTATACCACATCACCAAGCTTCTCAGAAATTTCAGGACTACCTAAATGGATTCAGGAAGTCGTGCATTAAACATGGTCAAATAACGACTATTTGTCCATATGAGACATTCTTGAGCTATACATTTTCAGTACAGCACCAAAACCATCGGGAAAAGGCTCTGACAAGGCCTTTCATTTCATCAAGTTAAGGAGGCCGGAGTCAATGTTCAAAGATTTATCAAAGATCCTCCGACAGAAGAAACACTCCTTGTTACTTCAATAACTGATGGACATTTCAACCATAAGAACACGTGGTTTATGGGTCTGTCTAACTGAGATGGACAAGGTCAAGTTTCCATTTAAATGTTGTCACAATTCAGTAAACGGATCATTCATGTTAAATACCATGACGGGAAAAACAACAAATTTTGCAGAAGATTTATTCGAAAAGAAAAGAAATCTTTTGTAGAACAGCAAGCTGCCGGAGAGTAAAGAGACTCATCGGAAATTTGCAATATGGATCATGTGGGAAGATGGTTAGAACAGATCTGTCCAGAATGCCCAAACCAGAAGGAGCCAGAATTTGGCAAGGGTTTCAGACCTCGGTCAAATAGGAAGCATCTTGCAGAGACAGGACCAAGTGGTGAAGGACCACAACCACGTTTTTCTCGGGGACACCGAAAGTTTAAGATTCCTTGACAAAAATAAGTGGACATGTGAATACCATCACTTTTCTTTGGGGATACAAAAGCTAAAAGATTCCCCGACAGGAGATAGTGGGCATGTGATAAACCCACTAAATGACCAAGAAAACTTGGACCCAAACAACTATAAATAAAGAATAAATGAGAACAAGAAAATCACAAGATTTAAACCGAAATTTAGAACCAAAGAAAAATATATGCTACATATCTTAAGGTTTTTAAACGACGGATTAAAGCATTAAGAAAGTAGCTGATAAATTTTAAAGATCTCTACAAACTTTTAAAAGAAGAAGGGAACAAGATCTCATCTGATATAATAAAACATATATCTACTGGTTATGCCAGAAGATAAGATCAGAAGAACGAGCTATTTCTAGATTAATGATTTAGAAAATAGACAAATCAAGAAAGGTGGAGGGACCATTCAACCACCCACTCAAGAGATATTGCCAAACACAGCTGGATGACAATAAAGAAAAGCTATGGCAATAATTTGAAGTCCAAAAATCAAATCCGAAGAGCTTCTATAAATAAGAAGGCAAAAGAAGATGAATGCATAAGTCAATCTATTCATTTTCTTTTAAATAAGTTGTAATATTTTCTTTTGATGTATGTTTTATCTTCGGCTACTATAAGTAGATCAAGTTTCTCCTCCTCTTAAGGAGGTTACTATGTAATAATATTTCGTATGTTTGAATAAAAGAACCAATGATTTTACTCCTCTCATGTATTAGTTTCAAATTGAACTACTTTACTATATACCCTGAAGTAGGAAACGAAACAGGGTTGTGCTAAGTACTGTTGAAGGAATCTGCATCAGGAACCATATGTTGCGACTGTGTGGTTAGGCTGTGATGAGCAGTCTGTAAAACTCGATGGATATAACCCAACGGTACTCCGATCAAAATGGTAAATTGTTCAATTTATTATACGGAAGCATGATGAGCCATTAAAACAAATCGATTAATTGAGGATGATATATAGCCCAAAAAACTTGCGTAGCTGTATGTCTCGGGGATATATGCCTCAAAGAACATGCTCGATACGTATAATAATATCACGCACCATAAATCAAAGATAAGGGTATTATGGTGATTTTTAAATGAATGGGGAGTAAAAACTAAGTTTTAAAGGGAAGGGGAGTAAAATTTAAGTTTGGAAGGAAAGAAGGATTTTGTAATAAGTTGCCCTAGTTTTAACTCAATTGTACAATCGTTTCCGAAGATTACTTTATAATATTATATTCTTACACAAAATATCATATTTTATTACTTTAAAATAATTTGAAATCTACAATAAAAAAGTATTCCGAAATTGGAATCAAACGTACGTGTAATTTTCCCCAAAAGTCCAAAAACAAAGTCAAGTGAGTCCTAGACTACTAAATCATTAATATTTTGTTTGAACTTAGTGAAGAAAACAAATAGATATGAAGTAAAATTTAATAAACGTGTATTTCTTTTGAAATCGTATTTCAACTATGAAATATCCCTATTTATCTTCTAACTATAATGAAATAATAACTATTGAAAAACACACATCATTATTATGTATATAAATTATGATCATTATCAATAATAGATTGAGAGTATTTCGTAAAAACTAATTTGTGTCACAAAGTCGTAAAAACTCATTTGAGAGTATTTTTAAAAAAACTAGATTGTGTCACAAACTAATAGACTTTGATACCAACTGTAAAGGCCTCGTATTTCATATTCGTATTTTTACGGAATTATCAAAATTTTCTAAATAAATAACTTGCCTCATACATAAAACAAACCTATAAATAGATTTAACTTTAAAATAACAGCGGAAATAAATATTATGTTTCAAAACAACAACTTAAAAATACTCCAACATATTAAAAACTGAGTTTGAACATAAAAAACTGAATAAACTGAAACATGAGGTCCTCGGGTGCCTACTACTTGCTGACCCAAGCTAGCTCATTAGTCCCCGCCCTCAGTCTCGACCTCATAAGTACCTACAACAATCAAGTCTAGTGAGTCTAAAGATTCAACATGAATATATCGTGAATAGCAAGTAAATATATCATAAAATCGCATGCAACGTAAAAATATCGTATCGTAAAGCGTAAGGTGAAAATCGTGTCATGAGTAAATATAAATACGTGCATATATGAAAATTGTATGTAAAAGCTTGGCTCGGTAGAGCCCTGTCATAACATTTCATATCTTAAATTTTTCTGGTAGAGATAATGTTTCCAAGCAAGTGGCCCATAACATATCATGAACACCTGATCAGACTAAACCACAGTATACTGTGCGGTAGAGATCACCACAGCCCTTGGACTGGATGTCCGTACCCATACATAATCGTAAAGAGATCGTAAGTCACCGGGTGGAGAGTTACCCGGTTACGCATCCCGGTTCCAAACCCATAAATGTGAGGTGGCCACAAGACATATCGCATATATCTAAAAAATAAGCATTTTATATTTTATGCACGTAATATAATTATAACCCTGTTTTTTTTGACCGAATGAGTTGGATCGTTCACAGACTTGCTGCGACCTAATCCTAACATGAGACACGTGTAAATAATCTCAACTTGACAAAAACTTCATATCCGAACCAAAAACGAGACAAACGACCTAGTTTCCAACCATGGCTTCATACCAACCCGAACCAACATTGAATCACCGTTTAAACATGATTAAAATACACCTAACATAATGAAAGAATATCCATAAGGACTGTAATACACGAAAAATAGTGTATGGAGGCCAAAATCATGAAACACTCTTTCGAGAGTCACTTTGGCACATTGCACCGTAAATTCTCGTACGACCTCTAAACTCAACCAAATCACGAACGGCCAAAAACATGACTTTCATAACTCATTGGGGTACTGTACAGTCCCATTTCATAGGATAAAAGCCAACCAAGAACTCAAACAAGACATCTGAACCGAAGCAATGCTGCTGTCCGAATGCAGTGGCAGCAGCTGTGCATGTGATGTCTAATTTATGAAACTAATGGCCATTGGGCTTGAACAACCAACCAGAGTCTCTTACCAACATCCTAAGGCATGGAGTGAACCATGGCTAAGGGCACTAGGCCAACCACAACCCAAACAAATACCTATGACAACCCAAAGCTCCAACCGAGAGCACCAAATTCTGTGTAGTGTGATGTGTTTAATTGTTTTGTTGTCTTGTGTCGTTACAGTGGCCATATGATCAACCATGACTCGATATAGACATGATGAGACATTGTGTGAACCATGGATATGTGCTAAAAGCCAACCACAATCCACCCAAACACACCAAAACCGAAAGCTTCACTCACACAGAAAAATGAAAACCGAAGAGCACTTGTTTTGTTGTTGAAAACATTTTGATGGATCCATGAACCAAGCCTTGAAAGACTGACTTGGTCATGTTCTAGACATTATAAGGAGGGTTCTAACCATGGTTACAGTCCACAAAACTGCCATGGTTCGAACACCCACCTTAACCACCGAAGTAACAAAAATCGTGGCAAATTCTGCAACAAATGAAATGTTTTGCTGTCATGTCTTTATCTTGAGTGCAGGGACTTAAATCAATAAACCAACAATACCATAACATATTCTAAATCATTCCTAGATACAGCCTTGAGTACATGGAACCGAGCCAACCTCCTGAAATCAAAAGAACAACTCAACCGTGAAGCATAAAGCCAAAAAGCCGAGAATGGCCTGTGCAGATTTCTTGCAATGTTTGCTGTTATATTTTGTTTTGTCTCATGAATCCTGAACATATAATGGTTTAAAAATATCTATAAGACTTGATTGAAGAGAAAAGAAATAATAAATACATGCCTGGAAACCTGTTTTGAAGAAAACAAAACAATACGACGAACACGGCGCGGCGGAGTCGGAGTTGTATTTTTCTTTCTTATTTTCCTGCTGCTATCTCACGACTTCAGCTTCTGGCTTCTTCTGCTATTTTCGAAGGTATGGGTGGAGGGATGCTAGGTAATGAAGGTGAAGGTTACAAGAGGTGATTAATGAGTCATGAAATGCATTTAGATGGAGGTTACAAGTGAGGAAATTGAATGGTATTTGAATTGCTTCTCCTTCTTGCTGTCCAAACATTTCTTATTCATGCTGCACGTAACATTCCCAAGTTGTTATGCTAGATTAATGGGTTGAGGGGAAATGGGGTGAATTATGTAATAGCTTGAATTACCAATAATTGGTCAATTAAAAGTGAGGAAATGAATACACCATGAAGACCATTGAGGGGTGACTTGAATGGAGAGTTACCAAGCATTTGAATTGGTTTAAGGATTGACCAAAAATTGTTAAAAATGTTGCATGACAAATAAAGTTTTAAACACCCATTATATATTTTAGTGAATTAACAAATTAAATTAGGATAAAATCTTGCATGGCATAGCTTGGTCTTAAAATTAATTATTAAAATGCTAGGTTTTAATTCTTGAATATATTAGGCCAAGATTTATTTATCCCAATTGGTTACACATGATTTTAATTTAGGCTTTAATTAAATATTGGACATAAAAGAATTACTTAATAACTTAAATCCAATTTTAATAAATCTTAAAAACATTATTTATCATTAAAATAATTATTCCTTGGCTTAAATTAAATTTAGGAGTATTTTCTTATTATTAGTCTTATCTTTAATCTCCAATCTCCAGTCCGGCCTCGTGTATTTATCGAAAAAGATAAAACTAAACCTCTGCGTTAAAATAAATAATCATGACTTTAAAATTTTGAAAAAGAAATAAACACTTCATATATATATATATATATATATAATATATATATATATATATATATATATATATATATATATAATCATTTTTAATTTAACAATAACAATTATGCATGGTTTATATGTAATCTGATTTTTCGGGTTCTACAACTTTCCTCCCTTAAAAGAAATTTGATCTCCGAAATTAAAACTTACCGAACTACTCGGGATATCGACTCTTCATCTCTGACTCAGATTCCCACGTAGCTTCCTCCTCCGAATGATTAAGCAATTTGACTTTCACTAGCTTAACCAGTTTGTTCCGAAGCTTTTTCTCCTGTCTGTCTAAGATTTGCACTGGTCTTTCCTCATACGACAGGTTCGGAGTGAGCTGCAGCGGCTCAAAGTTCAAGACATGCGAAGGATTCGCCATGCCGGTTCACCAATGGATGCTTGTGACGTGCCTCACCTCGACAAGAACCGGGACTTATTATTGTATAGCTTCCGCATATGTATTATAGTAAATTCAATGTCAGGGTTTGAAACAAGTTTTACAATGTTTATGTCTATGTGTATAATGATACATAATATTTTTATTTATAAGACTACGTTTATATGTATGTATTGTTGTTGTTGATTGAGTTATTGGTGTTTACAAAATATAGGAGCATCATGCCAAAATTTTTATAAACCATCAAATTGATGCCCTTGGTTGAATTGTTTCATAATATGATATCCTTCAAACCCTATTTTGATTATGGTAATCATGGTAAGTATAGATTAATGGTGTGACAATTTTGATGGTCAAAAAACAAATTTTTTTAAACTTCTGTTGTTCATTGGATACGAGAAAACGATACTGCAATAATATTATTTATAAATCATACTAGTTTTAATGTATAAATTTATATAGCTATTTATGTAAACTAATTAAAATAATAAATTATTTAAGATTTTTTATGCAGAGCCCAAAATCAATACACATAAATCCATGTATTTAATTAATTGTTAAATTATTTATTTTTTTTTAAAAAATGATTTTTTTAACGATGCATGATTTATGATTCGCATAATTTTAAATTATTACATGTTTATTTGATGCACGTTAAAACGTTTTCTTGAGTTTTATGTTAAGACGAATATTCGATGCAGGATCGGGAAAAGAGACCGGTGATGATTTAGGAATTTTTTTATTTATGTGGTATTTTATTTCAAGTCAAAAAATTGATATTTTAAGTGATTTATGAAATTTTTTAGCATTTTATTTCAAGCATTTCAAAATACTAATTTAAATAGTGGGATTTAAACCTTGAAAATTTGACACATGTGGTATTTTATTTAAAATATGGGGGATTAGTATTTTGTTTAGAATGTTAATTGGCTATTAGTATTTTTTATTTTACTAATTAACCCCAAGTTGTCTCCTAATCATTGCACACACACACACCTATACGTTTTTACACTCTATACACTCACACACACTCCCCACACACACTCACACACACACACACCTTGTTTTTTTTTATATCTTTCGATAAGAACTAGGGTTCTTAGAATATACAGCAGCCACCCCTTTCCCCTTCGATTTTCTTCAGTAGATTCACGTTCGATTATAGAAAGAAACGTGCCACAAGTCGTCCCGGATCGATTCTCACATCCCCTCGCATCGTTATTCGTCATTTTTTGAGTATAATCATCAAGGCATGTATATTCTTTTATTTTTATACATCGATCTTGTCATTGTAAATATTTTGATGCATATTGTGTGTAAAAATCCGTTTATGTTATGCAATTAAGCAATGATGTTTGAAACGATTTCGGGACAGTTTTTAGATCTCAAAAATCAAATCTTATGTAATTTCGAATCCTCTGAAATTTTGGTCGGTTTTCTGGAAAAACGTTCAACACATAAAACATAATATTTTTTGATACCTTCGTTTTGACAGTAAATTCATAATTTTCGGACAAGAAACAAGTGAGTTATGATCATTTTTGTGTGACTGCTCAAACTGTGATGTTAAAAAAATGTGTTTTGCATGAATCGAAGGGCGGCGCGAGGGGCATTCTAGACGGGGTGCGCTCAAGCGGTTAGATTTTACCACCCAAGCGCCAGGTATTCTTGATTTTTGTCTTGGGCAGGCATGTATATTGTGTTAGTATATGCAGCATCTGGATCCAACGAAGCCCTCAACGTTTTTAAGTATGTTCAATGTGCAAAGAAAATGTTTTATGTTTTTGAGGTATGCGAATTGTCTTGTGACCAATTATGTTACGGGTTTGGAAGCTGGAGAAAGTGTCCGGGGACCTCTCCACCCCGGTAAAGCATGACCAGGTTTTGATCAGGATTGGGAAGTGGCAAAGCATGATAAGGGACCAATCCACTCTATAAAGCATGACCAGGGATCTTATATATGTCGGAGTGGATGTTCGGTCAAAAGGTTGTGATGATCCCAGCCAGCCCAGTATGGTGGTTTAGTCTGATCAAGAGCATTATGTTATGGGTCACATGCTTTGAATCATATCTCTACGCAAAATTATAATGATTATGCAGGTTTAAGTATGTATGATGCAGCATGTTTATGAAAATGTTTATAAATTGATGGCACGTCTATGTGCATGTAAGTATGTTTATGTAAGTATGTTCAGAGTTTAAGTATGTATGAGCTACTTTAAAATGCATATGGTTTTACTATATATTACTTGCTACTCTCAGTTTATACATGTTGAGTCTTTAGACTCACTAGACTTGATCGATGCAGGTGAGGACAAGTATGAGGAGGTGAGATGCGAGGACCAGTGACTTGGCTCGAACGATGCGGAGGCCTTACCCGAGGACCGCTGAAGTTTTCAAGAATTTTTATGCACGTTAAATTCATTTACTCTGATTTTATTGAAATTACTTCACGTTGTTTAAACGAGTACCTGTTGCAAGCTCTTTTACCTTTCAAATATTTAGACAAGCATTTTACTTGTATTTCATTTTGAGAGATTATTACTTATTTAAGAAATTTTCTTTATTTTCCGCAAATTTTAAGTAGTTTTAAAGTATGGTACGTCACAGTTGGTATCAGAGCGGTGTCCTTGTAAATGATTATGCCTATTGCCAATTGCGAGAGCTCATGAAGTCACGCCTCAAGTCTGTACGTTTTAAAGTTCTAAAATTATTTCATGTAGTAATTGTGAGGCTCGAGGCCGAAGAGGGAGGGTGGTGATTGCTGGTGCCATGAGGTTGCACGGACAATGAGCGACTCCTGGTAGGCTTCTAGGTGGAGGGAACATGAATAAACCGATCCCACACCAGAATGAGAGACACTCTGAGACTGTTCAATATAACGGACTGTACAGTTGAAGATAGCTTAAAAGATTTGATATGTATCACTCATATCAAGAAGGTGCATCGTTTTTCAGTAGCTCAACACATAAAAAAAAACTCCAAAGTTAAGTGTGCTTGACTTGGGGTAATTTTTGGATAGGTGACCCTCTGAGAAGTTTCCCAGGGTGCGTGTGAGTGATGACATAAGCATGCTGGAAAGACCCGTCTTGATACAGTGAGGACAGTCGTCACATCTGGGGCGTTACAGTTGGTATCAGAACCAACCTCTCTTAGTACAGTGTGATTCGGGGACGAACCAAGCAGAAGCTGGTGGGCATGTGAGGCCCGAGGCAGAAGAGTGTGGGGGGTGATCGCCGGTGCCATGAGGTTGTACGAACAATGAGCGGCTCCTGGCAGGCTTCTAGGTGGAGGGAATATGAATGAACCGATCCCACACCGGAATGAGAGGGATTCCGAGACTGTTCAATGTAATGGACTGTACAGTTGAAGAGGGCTTAAATTATTTAATATGTACTACTCATATCAAGAAGGTGCATCTTCTTTTCGGTAGCTCATCACATAAAAAAAACTCCAAAGTTAAGCAGTGCTTGACTTGGGGTAATTTTGGGATGGGTGACCCTCTGGGAAGTTTCCCAGTGTGCATGTAAGTGAGGACATAAGCATGCTGGAAAGACCCGTCTTGATACAGTGAGGACAGTCGTCATATCATGGGGCGTTACAGTAAGCATCAAAGTCATGATTACTGCATTGTACATGTTTAAGTTCGATTTACGTTCACCTTATGACGATGTGGATATTATGTTCATTCATGTTGGTTTACGTGTTAGGTAAATGTTGGAACAATATGCTACGTATAATCGCATGTAAAGCAAGGGATTAGATAGAGAGGCTCTGGATGGGGAGAGTGCCACTCCTCCTCGTCCACCGCCAAATATGCAGGCTCAGATGCTTGCAGGAATGACTCAGTTCTTCACACAATTTGCGGGGAACAATGCTGGAGTAGATAGAAGATCTAGGCCCAGGCCAGAGGCGGTGTCTGAGAGATTCCGGAGGATGGATCTGAAGGAGTTCTCGGGGACTTACTGACCCGATGATAGCGGAGGGATGTGTTAAGTCCATCGAGGTGATATTCAATTTTATGGAGCTGCAGGACGCAGAAAGAATCAGATGTACCACTTTTCTGTTGACAGGGGATGCCAAAATGTGGTGGGGGAGTGCATCGGTGGCAGCGAATTTGCAGACCCTTACTTGGGAGGGTTTCAAGTAGGTGTTTTATTCCAAATACTTCACTGAGGAAGTACGTTTCCGATTGACTATGGAATTCATGACTTTGAGATAGGGAGACCGCAGCGTGGCGGAGTTTGTGAGAAAGTTCGAGAAGAGGTGCCACTTTGTGCTCTTGATAGCTAACGATGCCAGGGAAAAGTTGATGCATTTCCTTGATGGTTTGTGGTCTATCTTGCGCCGTGATGTTAGAGCTTCTGGTCTTACCACACATGCTATTTCTGTGTCGAGAGCCTTGGCGTCAGAGCAGGACCAGAGGGACATTGAGAATGACTGGCAGGGCAAGAGGCCCTATCAGGCGTCCCAACAGCACCATTCCCAGCAGCAGCAATTTAAGAGACCTTTCCAGGGAAAGCAGTGAAAAAGGTTGTTTCGATTACTGCCGAAAGTCAAATGTCCTATTCAGGAAAAGAATGCTCCTCAGAAGCATGGTGAGTATGTAGAGTGCCTGAAATGCAACCGCCATCATATGGGATAGTGTTTATGGGGTTCGGGAAAATGTTTGAAGTGTGGAGCCAGTGATCACATACTGAAGGACTGCCCGCCATGGAGGAAGCCGACCCAGGGGAGAGTGTTCGCCATGCATGCCAAGGAGGAAAACCCAGACACGACTCTACTGACTCGTAACATATTTAATTCAACACCATATTATTTTTGCCATTCATTCTTTGAATTTTAATTGCGAAAAATAGTATGTCGTTTTCGTATTTCTGAGACTTTGGATAGAGATTTTCAACTATGTATGAGGTTAAGATTAGTATTTTGGGGTATAAGTTTATGTGTTTTGCTAATGTCCCTCAGGAAATATCTTCATAAAAAGAGTAGCCATGATGGCCTTGTTAGATTCCGGGCCACTCACTCGAAACGTTTGCTAATTATTTGAATGTCAAGTCTGTTGGACTCGACGTGAGCTACTCCGTGATAGTCCCATCAGGGGAGGAGTTATCAGCTACTAGTGTGGTCAGATATATCGTTCTTAAACTACAGGGCCACCTAGTTTACGTCGACCTGATTGTGTTGTCAATGCCAGAGTTTGACATTATCTTGGGGACGGACTGGCTGATGAAGACCAGATTTACTAGTTGACTTTAATAAAAGATCAGTGTTGGTAAGACCGTTGGGCATGTAACAATTTATTTTTGAGTCAGACAGTTGGAGAAGTTTCCCTTGCATGATCTCTGGCATGTAGGCACGAAAACTTATACATAAGGGGTGTCAGGCATTCTTGGACAGTATTATTTCAATACATGACGCACCCACCTCGTCAATATCCGACGTACCTAGTTGTCAGAGATTTTCCTTATGTTTTCCCAGACGACATCACAGGCCTTCCACCAGAGAGAGAGGTGGAGTTTGCCATTGACCCTGTGCAAGGCACTGTGCCAATATCTAAGACACCTTATCGTTTGGCTCCAACAGAGATGTTAGAGCTCAAATAGAAAATTCAGGAGCTCCTAGACAAAGAATTCATCCACCCTAGTTTTTCCATGGGGCGCATTATTGCTCTTCGTAAAAAAGAAAGATGGAAGCATGAGATTTTTTATCGAATACCGAGAATTGAACGAGGATAACGATCAAGAACAACTATCCATTACCAAGGATCAAGGACTTATTCGATCAGCTGCAGGAAGCAACAGTGTTCTCTAAGATAGATCTTCGTTCTGGGTATCATCAACTGAAGGTAAAGGATACAGATTTTCATAAGCCACCCTTCAGAACTAGATATGGGCCCTACGACTTCTTAGTGATTCCATTTGGACTGAAAAATGCTCAAGCGATTTTTATGGACCTAATGAATCGAGTATTTCAACCCTACCTAGATCATTTCATCATATTATTCATTAACGACATTTTTATATACTTGAAGAGCTATGAGGAACATAATCAACATTTGAGTACAGTTTTGCAAGTCTTGCAGAGCCACAAGTTGTTTGCAAAATTCAGTAAGTGTGAATTCTGGTTGGGGAAAGTAGCATTTTTGAGACATATCATATCTAGCAATGGCATTGAGGTGGATCCATCTAAAGTGGCAGCAGTAAAAGAATGGGTTGAGCCGAAGAACGCATCAGAGATTCGTAGTTTCCTAGGCTTTGCATGCTACTATAGGGAATTTATTCAGGGGTTTTCTTCAATTACAGTGCCACTCAATTCATTGACTAAGAAAAATGCTAAATTTGTTTGGAGTGAAAAATGTCAGAAGAGAGCTTCGATACTTTGAAGCAAGTTCTTATCACAGCGCCATTTTAGCCATGCCATCAAGGCAAGGCAATTTTGTGTTATATACAGATGCTTCAAAGCTTGGTTTAGGCGCAATATTGATGCAACATGGTCAGGTTATAGCATATGCCTCCAGACAGTTGAAAGTGCATGAGAAGAACTACCCGACTCATTATCTCGAGTTAGCTGTCGTTATCTTTGAATGAAAGATATGGAGACACTATTTGACGATGAGAAATTCCAGATATTCACTGATCACAAGAGTCTCAAGTACTTCTTCGCGCAGAAAGAGCTGAACATAAGACAGATACAATGGTTGGAGTTAGTAAAGACTACGATTGTGAAATTAGCTGCAATCCAGGGAAACCTAATGTTGTGACAGATGCTTTGAGCAAGAAAGTAGCGGTCGTAGCACAACAATCAGCACAAAGACCTCTTCAGTGAAAAATTCAGAGGTTTGGTCTAGAAGTTTATCTTAAGGGCAGAGCACCCAAGTTGTCTAATCTGACAATCCAATCTTCTTTGTTAGATAGAATCCGCAGAGGTCAGCCTTCAGATGAGCAGTTACATAAGTGGATACTGAAGGATGAAGCCAAGTGCAGTGTACTCTACGCGGTATCTGATGGTATTGTGAGGTATAGAGGAAGGATGTGGGTGCCTAGTGTTGATTCGATCAGAGAGGTTATTTTGACAGCGGCACATATGTAGAACCCGTTAAACCAGACTACGTATAAGCCATGTATAATTTCTAATATTTAAATATTTAAATGATTTCCTAATTTGTTTAGGCATTTTAAAGTTATTTAGCCTTAATTATTTATTTTAAATCGCATAAGTTTAGTTTTGTCTTTTCAGTAAAATAAGCGAGGTCGGACTGGAGTTGGAATAATGAGATAAATTTTAATAACAAGAAAATATTCCTAGACTTAATTTAAGATAAAGAATAATTTAATAACAAGAAAATATTCCTAGACTTAATTTAAGATAAAGAATAATTTATTTTAATGTAAAAGAATGTTAAGGATTTAATTAATTAATTGAAGTTAGTAGTAAATAAGTTCTTTTATGTCCAATAATTTAATTAAAAGACTAAATTAAAATATGTGACCAATTGAGATAAGTTAATCTAGACTTATTTTATTTAATAAATTATAAATTTACATGTTAGTAATTTACTTTAAGGAATTTGCCATGCATGCAAGATATTTACTAAACTAATTAATTACTTAATTCAATAAAATACTTAATGGGTAGATAAAACTTTAAAAATTTAAAATAAAATATTTAAGCAATTTTTTTTCCTCCAATTATAAGTTAGAATTCGGCCACCTCTTGTAGAGTTTAATTAGGGATTGACAACTCACCACTTGATTCACTTCCTTAATCTTTTTGGTAGATAATTCTCCCACCTTTTAATAACCAATAATTAAACATTTAAACAATATATCTACCTTGCACCTAGACTAGAATTCGCCACCCCATCTCCAATATCTCCCTCAAATCAAATAATATCAATCATTCCTTATCTCTCAAACACTAGGATAGAAAAGTTTGTATCTTGCTATTCAAATCTCCCATTCATTTTGCAACTTCCTCACTCATTCCTTAGTCTCCTCTCCTCTCCATATTCTCGAAAATTCTGAGTTATTTAGTAAGAAAAAAATCGTGAGAAGCACTAAAGAAAACAAGAGAGAAAAAGTAGAAAGCAAAGCAACTCCATCTTCTCCGCTCCGCGTCGTCGTAATCGTTTGTTTTCTTTCAAAAATCAAATTCAAAGCATGTATATGTTATTCCATTCTCTTCAATCAAGTCATATACATATTTTCAAACCATATTTGTTCTTAAATTTTGAAGCAAAACCGAAATCATGTCAAGCAATTTTCGAAAATATGGTGCAGATTTTTCGGCTCATTCCTTGTGCCTTCACGGTTGTGTTGTTTTTGATGATTTCAGGGGTTGGATCGGTTCCAGGCATTCAAGGCTGTTTATGGTCCATGTTATATGGTGTGTTAGGAAGGGATTAGTCTATTGGTTTGAGCCCTTTCGCCCCAGCAAAACCATTTTTGACAGCAACTCTCCATGCTGCGATTTATGAGTCTCGATTTGCAAGGTTTATTGCCTAAGGTGAGGGTTCGGATGCTTGGTTCATGTTTTCATCATTTTTTAAAACAAACAAGACAAGTGTCCCATGGTTTTGATTTCTATTTTATTTTTGGTGTGTGAGCTGGTTCGACTTTATGGTGATAGGTGGATTATGGTTGGCTTCTAGCCCATAGCCATGACTCATAAAACACCTTAGCATGTCTAGCATGGACCATGGTTAACCTCATATCCATTGGATCCTTCATTTGACAGCAAAACAAGCAAACAGTACCCCACGCGTGCTCAATGGTGTCGTGGGTGTTTGTTTGGATTGTGGTTGGCCTAAGGCCCTTAGCCATGGTTCAAACAAAACCTTAGGATGTTGGGAAGAGGCTCTGGTTGGCGGTTCAAGCCCCAATGGCCAATAGCCTTGTAAACGAAGTGATGCAAGCACAGTTGCTGCCGCTAGACTTTTGCAGCAACTTTGATGCGGTTCAGAGGTCACGTACGAGTTCTTGGTTGGCTTTTAGCCTATATCCTTGGACTGGACTGTACCTCATTGAGTTGGGAAGGTCATGTTTTTGGCCGTTTGTGATTTTGTTAAGTTTAGAGGTCGTACCGGAATTTACGGTGCGCCAAAGTGACCCTCGAAAGATGGTTTCATGATTTTTGGCCTCCATGCACAATTTTCGTGTATTTCAGCCCTTGGTATTTATTTTCCAGTATTTTAGCGTATTTTAATCATGACTAAACGATGGTTCAATGTTGGTTCGGAGTCATGGTTAGATACTAAGTTTGTTGGGCGTAATAGTCTCGTTTTTAGTTCGATTTTGAAGTGTTGGTCAAGTTAAATTATTTTCATGTTTCTCATGTTAGAATTAGGTCGCAGCGAGCCTGGGAACGATCCAACCCATTTGGTAAAATAAGACATGATTTTTAATTATATTACGTGCATAAAATATAAAATGTTTATTTTTAGATATATGCGATATGTTTTGTGGCCATTTCACGCTCATGGGATTGCAGCTTATGGGATTATTACTTCACCCGGTGACTTATGACCGGTTGATGTTCATATATGGGTACGGATATCCAGTCCAAGGGTTGTGATGATCTTTACCGCTCAGTATACTGTAGTTTAGTCTGATCAGACGTGCATGTTATGTTATGTTAGGTTATGGGCCACTTGCGTAGAACATATTTTCAACAGAAAATTATGATATGCTATTTCATGATAGGGCTCTATCGAGCAAACATTTCACTTTCCATTTTTCAGTTATGCACGTATTTTATTCATGACACGATTTTCACGTTACGCTTTACAGTATGAAATCTTTACTCGGCATGAAACTTTATGAGATATATTTTACTTTTTATTCACGATATATGCATGATGAGTCTTTAGACTCACTAGACTTGATTGTTGTAGGTACTGATGAGGTCGGGGCTGAGGGCAGGGACCAGTGAGCTAGCTTGGATCGGCAGTAGTAGGAACCCGAGGACCTCATTTTTAGCACTTACTATTTTTTTATTCCAACCTAGTTTTTTTTTGTTGAATTATTTTAAGTTATTATTTTGAAAACATTATTTACTTCCGCTGCTACTTTAAGCATTGAATCTTTTTATCAGTATATTTTATGAATGAGGCATTTTATTTATTTAAAGAGAAATTTTAAATTATTCCGTCAATTTTCAAATACGAAATACGGACCTGTACAAAGGGTATCAAAGCCTATGTTCTTTTAAAGGGTTGTACTACTATTGATCTCGAGAAGCTAACGAAGTCACGTCTTCGGTCTGCAAGTTTTACGTTTACGCATTTTGTTTAAAGCATGAAATATTTTAACATCATGTTTTCATGAAATATTTTATCAGCATGTTTTCATGAAATATTTTATGTCAAGATTATGATTACGCAGTATTTATTTAAATTTAAAGAAATAATAGAGATTATGCATGCTAGTTACGTATGAGTTATGTATGGAACAGTATGCCTACTACACGCATTCTTGAGTACACGAGAGATGATGAGCCTAGCCAGAGGACGGAGAGAGTCAGAGGGAGGAGAGAGATTTACCACCTCCACCTCCACCAGACATGAACGCCCAGATGCTAGCTGAGATGACTCAGTTCTTCGCACAGTTTGTGTGGAACGATGTTGTGGCAACCAGGCTGGCAGGGCCTGAGGCTACCTATGAGTGGTTCATGAAGATGTGGCCGAAGGAGTTCTCAGGGACTTCAGATCCTATGATTACCGAGGGCTGGATTAATTCCCTCGAGTTTATCTTCGAGTTCATGGAGCTTAGAGACGAGGATAGGGTCTGTTGTGCGACCTATCTATTTGGAGGAGATGCCCGCTTATGGTGGGAAGGAGCATCCGTAGCCCTGAACTTGGCTACTCTGAGCTGTACGCGCTTCACTGAGGTATTCTACACAAAATATTTTACTGACGAGGTGCGTTCCAAGCTGACCAGGTAGTTCATGACCCTGAGGCAGGGAGATATGACCGTTACGAGTTCATTCATAAGTTTTAGAGGGGTTGCCATTTTTTTCCCCTGATTGCCACACCACCCTCCACCTCAGCAGCAGCCCCAGAATAAGAGTTCTTTCCACGGCCCACCCAGAAACATAGGACAGCAGCAGCAGCGGGGACGCGCAGTCTCGAGGAATTTCGAGCACCCAGTCTGTCCTAGGTGAACACGCTGCCATGCTAGAGCGTGTATGTATGGTTCAGGGAAGTGTGACAAGTGTGGTATTCCAGACCACTTGCTGCAGCAATGCCCACAGGGGAGTCTGCCTACCCAAGGCAGAGTTTTTGCTCTCCATGCAGCGGAGACAAACCCACCATGCTCATGAGAGGTACCTTTAAGCTTTAAGTTTGTATTTGGGAATTTATGTTTTGGGGTTGAAATTTTGAACTTAGAATTGCGATAGGATTGTATGCTCTAATCAATGTTATTTTCGGGAATTTAGTTTAGAAGAACTCTGGCCTTCGCATGTCGATAAGTTTAGTTCTTGTAACTATTGGGTTCAGCTTAGTGTTCCGATCTTTCAGGGAGAATTTTTATAGCTGGTTCACCTACGAAAGCCTTGATAGATTTAGGGGCTACTCATTCGTTTATTTCGGAGACCATCGCTAAATTTCTCAAGGTCAAGACCATTGGGCTAGATATAGCCTATTCAGTAGTATTGCTTTCTGGTGAGGAGATGGCAGCTACCAATGTTATCTGAGACTTAGACCTCGAGCTTCATGGCAATCTTGTTTATGCGGATCTTATCGTTTTGCCGATGCCAGAGTTCGATATCATTCTGGGGATGGACTGGCTACTAAGAAACAGAGTTTTGATCGACTTTCAGCGGAGATCCGTTCTAGTCGGACCGACTGGGATGGAGCAGTTCTTATTCGAACCAGACAGGTACTTTCATTTACCGCGTTTGATATCTTGTGTCCAGGCTAGGAAGCTCATGCATAGAGGGTGTCGAGCATTTTTGGAAACTTTTATATCCATTCCCGAGGCACCCAGTCAGTCAGCATCCGATCTCCCAATTGTTAGGGATTTTCTAGACGTTTTTCCCGACGACATATCTGGTATGCCACCCGAGCGAGAGGTGGAGTTTTCTATTGAGCTTATGCCAGGTACGGATCCGATCTTCAAAGCACCGTACCGATTAGCACCGACAGAGATGGCAGAATTTATGAAGCAGATTCAGGAACTTCTTGACAAGGAGTTCATTCGCCCGAGTTTTTCACCATGGGGCACGCCAGTCTTGTTTGTGAAGAAGAAGGATGGTTCTATGAGGCTTTGCATTGATTACCGGTAGTTGAACAGGGTTACAGTGAAGAACAAATACCCATTTCCGAAGATTGAAGATCTATTTGATCAGTTACATGGAGCTTCAGTATTTTTGAAGATTGATCTGCATTCTGGTTATCAACAGTTGAGGGTGAAAGATGCCGATGTTCTCAAGACTGCTTTAGGACTCGTTATAGCCACTTCGAGTTCCTTGTGATGCCGTTCGGTTTGACGAATGCGCCAGCGATCTTCATGGATCTCATGAATCGCGTATTTCACCCATATCTTGATGAATTTGTGATAGTATTCATAGACGACATTCTCGTCTACGCAAAGAATCAAGAGGATCACAGCAGACATCTGACCACAGTTTTGCAGACCTTGCAAAAGCACAAGTTATTCGCAAAGTTCAGTAAGTGCGAATTCTGGTTAGAGAAGGTGGCGTTCTTAGGACACATTGTTTCTAGCAGTGGTATTGAGGTAGACCCAGCGAAAGTTGCAGCAGTGAGAGATTGGGTTGTGCCGCAGAATGCATCAGAGATCCGTAGTTTCCTTTGGCTAGAAGGATATTATCGAAAGTTTATTCAGGGATTCTCCTCTATCGCAGTTCCACTCACTTCGTTGACAAAGAAGAATGCAAAATTTGTGTGGAGCGATGAGTGTCAGAAGAGCTTCGATACTTTGAAGCAAGCTCTTATATCAGCGTCAGTATTGGCCATGCCGTCAGGGCCCGGAGACTTTGTTTTGTATACCGATGCTTCGAAGCTTGGTTTAGGCACAGTGTTGATGCAGCATGGGAAGGTGATAGCGTATGCTTCTCGACAGTTGAAAATCCATGAGAAAAATTATCCTACCAATGATCTAGAGTTGGAAGCCGTAGTTTTTCTCTTGAAGATTTGGAGGCATTATTTGTACGGAGAGAAGTGCCAGATCTTTACCGACCATAAGAGCCTCAAGTACTTCTTCACGCAGAAAGAGCTGAATATGCGTCAGACGCGTTGGTTGGAGCTAGTGAAGGACTATGATTGTGACATTAGCTACCACCTAGGTAAAGCTAATGTAGTTGCGGATGGACTGAGCAGGAAAGTCGCAGTGATGGCTCATCTAGCGATTTCGAGGCCTCTTCAGTCTGAGATGCAGAGGTTTGATCTAGAGACATATCCTAGAGGTAGAGTTCCCCGTCTATCTACTTTGACGATTCAGTCTTCTCTTCTAGACCGTATTCGCAGTGGACAATTAGCAAATGAGCAGTTGGCAAAGTGAAAATAGAGAAATGAGGCCAATGGCAGTATCTTGTATACAGTTAGCGACGGTATTATGAGATATCGAGACAGAATGTGGGTTCCTAGCAATGATTCTATTCGAGTAGATATTCTATCAGAGGCCCATATGTCGCCATACTCTATTCATCCTGGGAGTACGAAGATGTACAAAGATCTGCAGTTGTTGTATTGGTGGCCAGGAATGAAGAAGGATATCGGACGTTTTGTATCCGAGTGTTTGAGGTGCCAACTAGTGAAAGCGGAGCATTAGAGACCAACAGGCTTGCTCAAGCCTCTTTCTATTTCCGAGTGGAAGTGGGAGAATATTACTATAGAATTCGTGATCGGTTTGCCGAAGTCAGTCAGAGGATCAAATGCTATCTGGGTGATTGTTGATCGTCTTACCAAGTCAGCGCACATTTTTCCCTATTAAGACGACTTTAACCATGATTCAGTATGGAGAGTTGTATATCCGAGAGATAGTCAGACTTCATGGTATTCACGTTTCTATAGTGTCTGACAGAGATCCTAAATTCACTTCCGCATTTTGGAAGAGTCTGCATTCAGCAGTGGGTATGAAGTTGTTGTTTAGCACAACTTTTCACCCTCAGACAGATTGGCAGTCAGAGAGAGTTATCCAGATTTTGGAGGATCTTCTTCGTGCTTGTGTCATCGATTTCTCAGGGAGTTGGGAGTTGAATTTGCCATTGGTAGAGTTCACCTATAACAACAGCTTCCAGTCGTCTGTAGGTATGGCCCCGTTTGAAGCACTGTATGGTCGTAAGTGCAGATCGCCTATTCATTGGGATGAAGTAGGTGAGAGATCAGAATTGTGTCCAGAGATTATTCAGCAGGCTGCCGATGTAGTAGTCAAGATCCGTGATAGGATGAGGACGACTCAGAGTCGACAGAAGAGCTATGCGTTTCAGAGGAGGAGAGACCTAGAGTTTGCCGTTGGCGACCATGTTTTTGTGAAGGTAGCACCTATGAAAGGTGTCATGCGGTTCGGGAAGAAAGGAAAGCTCAGTCCGAGATTCATTGGACCATTTGATATCCTCGACAGGGTTGGGACGTTAGCTTATCGTGTTGCTCTTTCGCCGAATCTGGCCGGAGTACACAATGTGTTCAACGTCTCTATGCTGAGGAAGTATATGTCGAACCCTACGCATGTCTTGAACTTAGAGCCGTTGCAGCTCAATCCGAACCTATCTTATGAAGAGAGACCAGTGCAAATATTAGACAGACAGGAGAAGAAGCTTCGGAACAAGCTGGTTAAGCAAGTGAAATTCAAATGGCTTAATATTCAAAAGAGAAAGCTACGTGGGATTCAGAGCCAGAGATGAGGAGTCGGTATCCCGAGTTATTCGGTAAGTTTTAATTTCGAGGAAGAAATTTCTTTTAAGGGGGGGAGAGTTGTAGAACCCGTTAAACCAGTCTACGTATAAGCCATGCATAATTTCTAGTATTTAAATATTTAAATTATTTCCTTATTTTTTTTAGACATTTTAAAGTTATTTAGTCTTGATTATTTATTTTAAATCGCATGAGTTTAGTTTAGTTTTTTCAGTTAAATAAGAGAGGTCGGACTGAAGTTGGAATAATGAGATAAATTTTAATATCGAGAAAATATTCCTAGACTTAATTTAAGATAAAGAATAATTTATTTTAATGTAAAAGAATGTTTAGGGATTTAATTAATTAATTGAAGTTAGTAGTAAATAAGTTCTTTATGTCCAATAATTTAATTAAAAACCTAAATTAAAATATGTGACCAATTGAGATAAGTTAATCTAGGCTTATTTTATTTAATAAATTATAAATTTACATATTAGTAATGTACTTTAAGGAATTTGCCATGCATGCAAGATATTTACTTAACTAATTAATTACTTAATTCACTAAAATACTTAATGGGAAATACAATATTTAAGCAATTTTTTTCCTCCAATTATAAGCTAGAATTCGGCCACCTCTTGTAGAGTTTAATTAGGGATTGACAACTCACCACTTGATTCACTTTCTTAATCTTTTTGGTAGATAATTCGCCCCCTTTTAATCACCAATAATTAAACATTTAAACAATATTTCTACCTTGCACCTAGACTAGAATTCGGCCATCCCATCTCCAATATCTCCCTCAAATCAAATAATATCAAATCATTCCTTATCTCTCAAACACTAGGATAGAAAAGTTTGAATCTTGCCATTCAAATCTGCCATTCATTTTGCAACTTCCTCATTCATTCCCTAGCCTCCTCTCCTCTCCATATTCTCGAAAATTCTGAGTTATTCAGCAAGAAAAAAAATCCTGAGAAGCACTAAAGAAAACAAGAGAGAAAAGTAGAAAGCAAAGCAACTCCGTCTCCTCCGCGCCGCGTCGTCGTAATCGTTTGTTTTCTTTCAAAAATCAAATTCAAGGCATGTATATATTATTCCTTTCTCTTCAATCAAGTCATATACATATTTTTAAACCATATCCGTTCTTAAATTTTGAAGGAAAACCTAAATCATGTCGAGCAATTTTCGAAAATGTGGTGCAGATTTTTCGGCTCCTTCCTTGTGCATTCACGGTTGTGTTGTTTTTGATGATTTCAGGGGTTGGCTCGGTTCCAGGCATTCAAGGCTGCTTATGGTCATGTTATAGGGTGTGTTATGAAGGGATTAATCCATTGGTCGCCCCATCAAAACCATTTTTTGACAGCAACTCTCCATGCTGTGATTTATGAGTCTCGATTTGCATGCTTTATTGCCTAAGGTGAGGGTTCGGATCTTGGCTGCCCTATGGGCTGTAGCCACAGTTATAACTCCTCCTTGGAATGTCTAGGACGTGACCAAGATGCCCTGTCATGGCTTGGTTCATGTTCTCATCGGTTTTTAAAACAAACAAGACAAGTGTCCCACAGTTTCGATTTTTGTTTTATTTTCAGTGTGTGAGTTAGTTCGACTTTATGGTGTTAGGTGGGTTGTGGTTGGCTTCTAGCCCTTAGCCATGACTCATACAACACCTTAGCATTGACATGGTTAACCTCATATCCATTGGATCCTTCATTTGACAGCAAAGCAAGCAAACACCCCACGCGTGCTCAATGGTGTCTCGGGTGGAGTTTCGGATTTGTCGTAGGTGTTTGTTTGGATTGTGGTTGGCCTAGGACCCTTAGACATGGTTCAAACCAAACCTTAGGATGTTGGGAAGAGGCTCTGGTTGGTGGTTCAAGCCCCAATGGCCAATAGCCTTGTAACGAAGCGATGCAAGCACAGTTGCTGCCTCTGGAATTTTACAGCAACTTTGCTGCGGTTCAGAGTTCACGTACGGGTTCTTGGTTGGCTTTTAGCCTATGGTGTTGGACTGGACAATACCTCATTGAGTTGGGAAGGTTATGTTTTTGGCCGTTTGTGATTTGGTTAAGTTTAGAGGTCGTACCAGAATTTACGGTGCGATGTGCCAAAGTGACCCTCGGAAGAGTGTTTCATGATTTTTGGCCTCCATGCACAATTTTTGTGTATTACAGCCCTTGGTATTTATTTTCCAGTATTTTAGGCGTATTTTAATCATGACTAAATGATGGTTCGGGTTGGTACGGAGTCATGGTTAGATACTAAGTTTGTTGGGCGTAATAGTCTCGTTTTTAGTTCGATTTTGAAGTGTTGGTCAAGTTAAGTTCATTTTCATGTTTCTCATGTTCGAATTCGGTCACAGCGAGCCTAGGAGCGATCCAACCCATTTGGTAAAATAAGACATGATTTTTAATTATATTACGTGCATAAAATATAAAATTTTATTTTGAGATATATGCGATATGTCTTGTGGCCACTTCACGCTCATGGGATTGCAGCTTATGGTATTATTACTTCACCCGGTTACTTACGATCGGTTCATGTTCATGTATGGGTACGGATATCCAGTCCAAGGGCTATGATGATCTCTACCGCCCAGTATACTGTGGTTTAGTCTGATCAGACATGCATGTTATGTTATGTTACTTATGGGCCACTTGCGTAGAACATATTTTCAACAGAAAATTATGATATGCTATTTCATGACAGGGCTCTATCGAGCAAACATTTCAATTAAGATTTTTCAATTATGCACGTATTTATAATTGTTCATGACACGATTTTCACGTTACGCTTTACGATATGAAATCTGTACACGACATCAAACTTTATGATATATATTTTACTTGTTATTCACGATATATGCATGCTGAGTCTTTAGACTCACTAGTCTTGATTGTTGTAGGTACTGATGAGGTCGGGCCGAGGGCGGGGACCAGTGAGCTAGCTTGGGTCTGCAGTAGTAGGAACTCGAGGACCTCATTTTCAGCACTTACTATTTTTTTATTCCAAACCCAGTTTTTATTTTGTTGAATTATTTTAAGTTGTTATTTTGAAAACATTATTTACTTCCACTGCTACTTTAAACATTGAATCTTTTTATCAGTATATTTTATGAATGAGGCATTTTATTTATTTAAAGAGAAAATTTTAAATTATTCCCCAAATTTTCAAATACAAAATATGGGCCTCTACAACATACATCTCCATATTACATCCATACAGGGGGTAACAAGATGTACAAGGATTTATAGATGCTGTATTGGTGGACAGGGATGAAGCGGGACATCCGTCGATTTATGTCTGAATGTCTCACTTGTCAGCACGTGAATGCAGAGCATCAGAGACCAGCAGGGATGCTTAAGACGCTTCCTATTCTCGAGTGGAAATGGGGGAACATCACCATGGATTTCGTTGTTGGATTGCCGGGGTCAGTCAAAGGGTTTAATGCCATTTGGGTTATAGTGGATAGACTTACTAAATCGGCACACTTCTTACCAGTGAAGACGACTTTCCCCATGACTCAGTATGTAGAGCTCTATTTCCGGGAGATAGTCCAATTGCACGGGATCCTAGTTTCTATTGTGTCTGACAGGGACATGAGATTCACATCGTCCTTTTGGAAGAGTTTATATGTGGCTATGGGGAAAGTTTTTATTCAGTATGACATTCCACCCTCAGACAAATAGCCAGTATGAGCGAGTGATTCAGATATTGAAAGATTTTTTGCGAGCTTGTGTGATCAATTTCCATGAGAATTGGGAATCGAAACTGCCCCTAGTGGAGTTTACCTACAACAAAAGTTTCAATCATTTATAGGTATGGCTCCCTACGAAGAACTGTATAGAAGGAAGTGCAGATCGCCAATTCATTGGGATGAAGTCGGTGAGAGATCAGAACTTGGCCCAAAGATCGTTCAGCAGACGTAGTGGTCAAGATCCGAGTCAAGATGAAGACCGCCCAGAGTCGCCAAAAATGTTATGTTGACAAGAGAATAATGGACCTCGAATTTGCCGTAAAAGATTACATATTCGTGAGGATAGAACCTATGAAGGGTGTTATGACGTTTGGGAAGAGAGGCAAGCTGAGTCCGAGATACATTGGGCCATTCAAAATTCTTGACAGAGTCGGGAAACTTTCTTATCGTGTAGCTCTACCGCCGAATTTGTCCGGAGTACACAACGTGTTCTACGTTTCGAGGTTGAGGAAGTATATGACAAATCATTCCCATGTTTTGAGTTATGAGTCGTTGCAACTTGCTCCAGATATGTCATATGAAGAAAGGCCTATCTGAATTCTAGAGAGACAAGAGCAGAGACTTCGGAACAAAGTGATGAAGTTGGTCAAAATCCAGTGGCTGAATCAATCAGTGGAGGAGGCAACTTAGGAGGCCGAAGCAGATATGAGAAGTTGCTATCAAGAGTTGTTGGGTAAGATTTAATTTCTAGGACGAAATTTATTTAAGTGGGGGAGGAATTGTAGAGCCCAAAATCAATACACGTAAAACCATGCATTTATTTAATTGTTAAATCATTTATCTAATTTTTAAAAAATAGTTTTTTTAACGATGCATGATTTATGATTTGCATTATTTTAAATTATTACATGTTTGATTGATGCACGTTAAAACGTTTTCTTGAGTTTTATTTTAAGGCGAATATTCGATACGGGATCGGAAAAAGAGACCGATGATGATTTAGGGGATTTTTTTATTTATGTGGTATTTTATTTCAAGTAAAGAAATTTGATATTTTAAGTGATTTACGAAAAAATTAGCATTTTAAAGTCTAATTTAATTTAATAGGTGATGTTAAGATTTCAAACTTTTCAAAATACTAATTTTAATAGTGGGATTTAAACCTCGAAAATTTGACACATGTGGTATTATCTATAAAATATGGGGGATTAGTATTTTGTTGACCACGTTAATTGGATATTAGTAATTTTTTTATTTAACTAATTAACCCCTAATTATCTCCTTAATCATTACACACACACCCCTACACGTTTTTACACTCTACACACACACACACACACCTTGTTTTGTTCTTTTATTTGATAAGAACTAGGGTTCTTAGAGTATCCAGCAGCCACCCCTTTCCCCTTCGATTTTCTTCAGTAGATTCACGTTCGATTATAGCAAGAAACATGCCACAAGTCGTCCCAGATCGATTTCGCATCCTCTCGTGTCGTTATTCGTCGTTTCGTGAGTATAATAATCAAGGTATGTATATTGTGGGGACCCGGACGCTAATTCATTTCTTAATCGTCTGTGGGAATAATTAATTCAATTATAATAAACAGAGTCTAATTTTTTTATATACAAATGTCAAATGCGGAAAGTAATGGAATTCATTCAAATATATACATCGAAACAAGTACAAGTACTGTACCATACACAATCATTTAAACTAAGGTTTAACAACTACATATCAAGTGTTCAAACCCTATCTAGAATCCAAGTCCGTAGTCTCCACTCTAATCATGATCTCTCTCTTCATCTCCTCGACCCTGATCCTGTCCCACTTGTTGTCATGCGCACATACAAACACGACAACAGTTGGATAACTCTGGTGAGAAATATATCCCAGTATAAATATACGATACATGCAATCATATAATCAATATAAAGCATGAAACTGATATCAGTAATTGGTATCAAAATCTGAAAGCATGATTCAATATAAATCTGTAAATCAACTCATGACCCCATATCTCATACTAGACTCATTCCTAGTCTAGGGATCTCGGTTTCCAGACGTTGGTATTCATATATCAAATTTCAGTAAAAGAAGTAAATTCCACCTCTAATCAAACATCGATATAAACCAAACATCCGGTGTCTTGACCTATCCGTCATAGACTTTGGTATCTCCTGCCAATCACTATTCGGTGATAATGTGCAACGGGTCAGTGATGATTCCATCACTATCAGGTTCGTCTGTCACAAGATCAATCGTCTAATACATGCCTTCTATAAATCAATAGAACAAGCAAATCAATCTAAATTAATGCACAAAATAACAATAAGTATGTGGTTTAGGGAAACTCAAGTATATCACGCTCGAGTCATTCTCGGGTTCGACATTGACTTATACCTTTCTTTAATTGCAGTTCTGACAACGTTCAAGTCTGGAATTCGAAGTCTGTCAATACACAATCTGGCAATGACAATATCAAGAAGTACAATATCAATATACCGCTAAAAGCAATACCAAATCTGATCAATCTGAATCTAACTCAAAATCAACGGCATAACGGAACAATCCCGCTATCCTCATCAATACAATATCAACATATATCAATTACTACAACTCATAATCAATAACGATACAAATCTGATATCACATCTCAATCAAATCAACTCAGAAATCATAACAATTTCATACGGTAACCGTTCGTCAATCCGGTTTCGATTATACGATGTCTACTACGTCAAGAACACCATATATGACTCATATTCAATTCTGGCAATACCATAATTTCAAATCATATCAAAACTTAAGAAAGCTTGCGTCCAGTTATAGCCTGCGTCGATAGGAACACAGTACTGAAGTTGGATTCTGACGGACGGATTATTCACAATCACAAATCTAAAATGTAAAAAGGCGTAAGGATTTTTGGCAAATTCTTTGAAGCTTTTATCGAAATTCCTCTCGTTTTCGTCTGATATTCCCAAGCAAATGAATTGATTAACATATTATATATGCATGTCCAATCCATGTGGCTTCACCTTTGTACTGCACGTCTCGCGCATATGCGTGACCTCAATTGACGCATATGCGCGAGACCTACTCGTCTCGGTCCTTAGCTTCTCGGCAGCTCGCGCATATGCGCGCTCTCCTTCCGCGCATATGCGCGAGGTTCTCTGGAAATGATTTTAAACCATTGCACAACTCGCGCATATGCGCGCACACTCCTCGCGCATATGCGAGGTTCTCTACCCATCTCGAGCATATGCGCTTGGCTTGGTCGCGCATATGCGCGAGAGTTCATCCTCGCACATATTTACAATCCTCTTTCCGCCTATCCTGGTCTAATCCGTTCCATCTATAATCACATCAATTAATCAACGAATCATTTCAGATTAACAACATAGCAAATCTCGGGCATTACATATATTCTTTTATTTTTCTGCATCGATATTGTTATAGTAAATATTTTGATACATATTGTGTGTAAAAATCCATTTAAATTATGAAAAGTTTGAGCAATGATGTTTGAAACGATTTTGGAACAGTTTTGTAGAACCCGTTTAATCAGACTACGTATAAGCCATGCATAATTAATATTATCTAAATTTTAATGATTTTTATGCATGGGGATTTAAATTCTTTTCTTTAAATTTAATTATTTTATGCAGTAGTTTATTTGTTATCTTTTCAGTTAAATAAGTGAGGCCGGACTGGAGTTGGAGTAATAAAATAAATTTTATTATTAAGAAAACATTCCTAGAATTTATTTAAGATAAATAATAAGTTATTTTAATATAAAAGAATGTTTAAAGATTTATTTAATTAACTTGAGATAAGTAGTAAATAAATTTTTTATGTCCAATAATGTAATTAAAAGCCTAAAATAAAATATGTGACCAACTGAGATAAGTTAATCGAGGCTAATTTTATTTAAGAAATTGTAACTTAACATGTTAGTAAATTTAATTTAAAAATTAGCCATGCATGCAAAATAATTATCATCCTAAATTAATTTATTTATACTTAATGAGTAGATAAGACTCTAAAGATTTAAAATACAATATTTAAGCAATTTCCTACCCATATTTTAAATGATAAAATCGGCCACCTCCATTAGGAAATTTAAAATATAGTCAACTCTCCATCTTTTAATTTCTTTCTTTATCTTTTCTTGGGAGATAGTTCCCCCACATTTAATCCTCAATAATTATTAATTAAGCAATATTTTACCCATTTTTAAAAACAAGAATTCGGCCCCCTTAAACAATTCAAAATTTATTTTTGACAACTCACCACCTTTGATTCATTTCCTTATTATTTACATGGTAGATGATTCCCTTCATTTTTATTCACCACTAATAAACAATTAAGCAATATTCTCCCTTATTTTGTGAGCAAGAAATCGGCCCCCTCATCCCTAATCTATCCCTCAAATCAAATCATATCATTATTATTCCTTATCTCTCAAACTCAAAAGATAGCAAGATTTATTTCTCCTTTTTATCTTGAAAACTTCCCATTATCTTCCCTTGACATTCTCTCTCCATTTCCACAGAAATTTCAGAGTAAACAAAAGAGAAAAATCGTGAGTTCCGAGTGAGAAACAAGAGACAAAAAAAAAAAAGAAAGCAAGGCAACTTCGTCTCCACCGCGTCGCGTCCGTCGTTATATTTTGTTTTCTTTAAAAACAAATTTAAGGCATGTCTATATCCTTCATTTATCTTCAATCAAGCCATACAGGTATTTTAAAACATCACAGATACATGATTTTATTAGCAAGTGCCGAAATTGGTTAGCAAGTTTTATAAAATTCTGCACAGTTTCTTTCGGCCCTTCCTTGCACTTCACGGCTGGTATGTTTTGTTGATTTCAGGGTGTGGCTTGGTTCCAAGCGTTCAAGGCTGCACCTAGGCATGTAATATGGCGTGTTAGGAAGTTATTGGTCTTTTGGTTTGAGTCCTTTCGCCGCCAGTAACGAGTTTTGACAGCAACACTCCCCTCATGTCGTTTTGTGACTCGATTTGCTTGGTTCATGCACTAAGGTGAGGGTTCTGATCTTGGCTGCCCTAGGGGCTGTAGCCATGGTTAGAATCCCTCCTTGGCATGTCCAGGGCATGAAAAAGATTCCCTTTCATGGCTTGGTTCACGTTCCCATCGGTTTTAAAAATAAACAAGAACAGCCCCCATCTGCTTTTAAAATTCTGGTTGTGGTCGTGTGTGTTGAGTTTCGGTTTTTTAAGGTGTCAAGTAGGTTGTGATTGGCTTCTAGCCCTTAGCCATCACTCATACAACACCTTAGCATGTCTATCATGGACCATGGTTAACCTCATAACCATTGGATCCTTCATTTGACAGCAAAACAAACAAGACGTCCCACGCGCGCAGTTTGGTTCTCGGTTGGAAGCGTGGTGATGTTTCTGGTGTTGCTTAAATTGTGGCTGGCCTAGGTCCCTTATCCATGGTTCAAACCATACCTTAGGATGTTGATAAGAGGCTCTGGTTGGTGGTTCAAGCCCCAATGTCCATTAGCCTCGCAAACGAACCAAGGAAGTGCAACAGCTGCTGCTGTAATTTTGGACAGCAACTTGGTGCTTGGGTTCAGGGGCTCGTTTGAGTTCTTGGTTAGATTTTAGCCTATGGAATTAGACTGGACAGTACCTCATTGCGTTAGGAAGGTCATGTTTTTGGCCGTTCGTGATTCGGTTAAGTTTAGAGATCGTACGAGAATTTACGGTACAATGTGCCAAAGTGACTCTCGAAAGAGCGTTTCATGTTTTGGCCTCCATTTACCAAATTTCGACTTGTACAATTTTTAGGAGCATTATTTCATCATTTTAGGTGTATTTTAAACATGAATAAATGATGGTTCGATGTTCGTTCAGGTTGGTATGGAGTCATGGTTAAAATTTAAGTTGTTGGTCTAGTTGGCCCGTTTTTGGGTTCAATTACGAAGTCATTCTCAAGTTAAGATCAATTGCATTTTATCATGTTATAATTAGGTCGCAGCGAGTCTGTGAACGATCCAACCAATTCGATAAAATAATACAGGACATTTAATTATATTACGTGCATAAAAATATAAAATGTTCATTTTCGAGATATATGCGATATTGCTTGTGACCACCTCACGTTCATGGGATTGCAGCTTATCATGGAATTATTACTTCATCCGGTGGTCACTGACTGGTTCATGTTCATGTATTGTTAGATCTCTATCGCCCAGTATAATGTTATTTAGTCTGATCAGACGATTAATTTCACGTTTATTGGCCACTTGCAAAGAAAATATTCTCAATAGAAAATTATTATATGCTATTTCATGACAGGGCTCTATCGAGCAAACATTTCACTTACGATTTTCAGTTTAGTTATGCACGTATTTATAATTAATCGTGACAAGATATTTTCACGTCACGTTTTACGATATGATATCTTTACACGGCATGAAAGTTTTATGATATATTTACTTGTTATATACGATATATGCATGCTGAGTCTTTAGGCTCACTAGACTTGATTGTTGTAGGTACTGATGAGGTCGGGACCGAGGGCGGGGACCAGTGAGCTAGCTTGGGTCGGCAGTATAGGAACCCGATGATAAGATTGTATATTAACCATAATACCATTGAATTGTTTTCTTCAATATAATATGAAAATTAAAATTAGTGAAAATGTAATAATTAATATAATATTTAAATTTTTATATTTTTTATAATTTAATTTCATATATTTTAATTATTTTCAATCATTTTAAAGAAAATAAACTGTAATTCAAATCTATCTTAAATTAAATTTTTATAAATTTGTAATCTTGTTAATTAATTTTTTTTATGAAAATAAATATTTTTTCTATTCTAATTTATTTTTTTAATGATTTAAATTAATTTTAATAAATGTAAATTATAATTACAAATATTTAATTATCTATCCAATTATATTTAATTAGTATTTGGGATATTTTGGTCATTACAATAAAATTTGCAAAATTAATCCATCATTTTAAAATCATACCAAACATCATGTTATTTATTCCACCATACTATTAATCTATATATCTCATTTTTCAATTACTCGAATTATTAATCATTTACTTATCCTATCACACGTACCAAACGGAGCAGCACTATATTTCCAAGCATAATCCACAATCTGTGAGTTCGAACCATTTCATCCAATCTGAATAATGATCAACTAAATCAGAAGTCATCCTACTCTTCAGAGCTGTTTTTCACACCATTTCGTTCAGAACTATAAAAATCCTCATTAAATTCTCTCCAAAACGTATATAGTGAGTAGGAACTTTTGTACATGATAACCTCTTGATCCATGTTACCAGCTAAAGCATTTGCAAGGAATTTTGTACAGCCATTTCAGATGAGCTGTATACATCTAAATAGGTTAATCAAAATCAACCTACCAGAAGGAAAGAAATCTTTACTTAAGTTTGAGAGGGGTTGTCATTTTGTGCCCCTGATTGCGAACGATGCTGGTGCCAAGCTGAGGCACTTTCTGGATGGTTTACGGCCGATCTTGCGCCGCGATATTAGTGTGGCTGGCCCTACTACCTTTGAAGTCGCTGTTTCCAGAGCTCTTTGTGGGAACCCGGACGCTAATCATGTTCTTAATCATCATTGGGACAATTTAATCAATTATAATAAACAGGGTTTAATTTTTTTTTTAAAATACAGAATTAATTGCGGAACGTAATGGAATATATTCGATTATATACATCGAAACCAAAGTACAAATACCGTACCATATACAATCTTTTAAAACTAAGGTCTAACAACTATAATTCAAGTGCTCAAACCCTATCTAGTCCCAAGTCCGTAGTCTCCATTCTAATCACGATCTCTCTTAATTTCCTCGACCTTGAACCTGTCCCACTTGTTGTCATGCACACATAGAAACACGACAACAGCCGGATAACTCCGGTGAGAATTAAATCCCAGTATAAATCAACGAAACATGCAGTTATATAAATAATGTAAAAGCATGTAAAACATGTAACAGATATCAGTAACATGTAACAGTATCGAGTCTCAATTGTATACAATCTGTATCAAATACTGCTATCCGAAATAACAATTCTCAATCAGATTTGAACAACAGACAGATGTAATAGTCTGCTAAACTCATATAACTATAAATTCTAAAACATTATCAATACAAAATCTCCAATCAGACTCGTGACTCCACGTCTCATACTAGACTCAATCCTAGTCTAGGGATCCCGATTTCCAGACGTTGGTATTCCTATATCGAACATCAGTAATAGAAGAAAATCCAATTCTATCAACTTCGATTTAACCAAATATCCGGTGTCTTGACCTATCCGTCACAGACTGTGGTACTATCGCCAATTCAACTAACTTATGACAACGTGCAATGTGCCAGTGACGATTCCATCACTATCGACACTGATGTCACAAGATCACTCGACTAATACCTGCTTTCTATGCATTCATAGAACAAGCATATCAAATCAAATCAATGAACATAATAATAATAATAAGTATGTGATTTAGGGAAACTCAAGTATATCCTACTCGAGTCGATCTCCCAATACCACATTGACTTATACCTTTCTCTTCTCGGTCTGACAAAGTTGAAGTCTCGAAGTCAAATCTGTCCATATCAAATCTGAAATGATAATATCGAATAGACTGTGTCAATGTACAACTCAAGTCAAGACTTGTTCTGATCCATACGCAAATCAAGACATAATTTGATCAATGTCAACGATACAATCTCAATCAATCACGAAGCTGATTAATATCAATCTACTGATGTTTTGACAACATAACAATACAATCTCAATAACCCCGTCAATTTCCACATCACAGATATAATAACACGGCTCATAATCCATATCAGTATATATGAATCAACAACTCATCTGATCCAAATATGAATAATATCAATATACCCAGTAATACAATATCAATCAGATATCAATCCCAACACCTCATACTCGATAACAACACAATTCTGATATCAAATCGGTCTAATCATAATCAACTCGACTCTGAAAATTCATAACAATTCCATACGGTATCTGTTCTTCGATCCGGTTTCGATTATACGGTGTTTACAATGTCAAGAACAACATATATTAATTATCTCTGATTCTGGCAGTATCATTATTTACGTTGTGCATGCCGCGCCCAAGGCCCGCGCATATGCATCGGTAGTTCTGTCCAAGCATCTTACGATTTTGCCTCTCGTGCATATGCGCGCTATCAATCCGCGCATGTGCGCGAGAAACTCTGGACATGGCTATCAAGCATCCCGGCTGCACGCTCATATGCGCGCCAATCTCCGCGCATATGCGCCAAATGTTTTGTTCTAGCTTCTTGGCTACTGCCTCCTCGCGCATATGCGCGTCTTCAAGCCGCGCATGAGCGTGCAATGTTCTGCCTACCTCGCGCATGTGCGCCAGGCAGGATCACGCATATGCGCCCGGTAGCTCCTCGCACATAATTTCAAAGCTTTTTCCGGCTATTTTGATCTGATCCGTTTCGTCTATAAACACATCTTAATTATCAACAAATCATATCAGATCACAATAATCATAATCTCGGGCCTTACACTCTTGTTGCAGAGCAAGATCAGATTGACATCGAGAGGGATCGCCAGGGCAAGCGACCAGTCCCCGTGCCACACCGCCCTCCTCCTCAGCAGCATCCCCAGAATAAGAGGCCTTTCCACGGCTCGCCCAGAAACAGAGGACAGCAACAACAGGGACGCGCAGTCCCGAGGACCTTTGAGCACCCAGTCTGTCCTAAGTGCACACGCCGCCATGCCGGAGCATGTGTGTATGGCTCAGGGAAGTGTTATAAGTATGGTAGCCCAGACCACCTACTGCAGCAGTGCCCTCGGGGGAGTCTGCCTACCCAAGGCAGAGTTTTTTCTCTCTGTGCAATGGAGATGAACCCAGACACCATGCTCATGACAGGTATATTAAAGCTTTAAGCTAATATTCGAAATTCAATGTTTTGGACATTTATGTTTTGGGTTGAGAACTTAGAAATTGCGATAGGATTGCAAGCTCTAATCAGTGTTATTTCGGGAATTAGGTTAGAAGAACTTTGATCTTTGCATGTCTATAAGTTTAGTTCTTGTAACTATTGGTTTCAACTTAGCGTTCCAATCTTTCAGGGAGAATTTTCATAGCGGGTTCAGCTACGAAAGCCTTGATAGATTCAGGGGCTACTCATTCGTTCATCTCGGAGACCTTTGCTAATTTTCTCAAGGTCAAGACCATTGGGCTAGATGTAGCCTATTCAGTAGTGTTGCCCTCTGGTGAGGAGATGGTAGCTACCAATGTGATCCGAGACATATACCTCGAGCTTCATGGCAATCTTGTTTATGCGGATCTTATCGTGTTGCCGATGCAAGAGTTTGATATCATTCTGGGAATGGACTGGCTATTAAGGAACATGGTTTTGATCGACTTTCAGCGGAGATCCGTTCTAGTCCGACCGCCTGGGATGGAGCAGTTTTTATTCGAGCCAGACAGGTAATTTCATTTACCGCGTTTGATATCTTGTGTCCAGGCTAGGAAGCTCATGCAATGAGGGTGTCGGGCGCTTTTAACGACTTTTATATTTGTCCCCGAGGCACCCCGTCAGTCAGCCTCATATGTTCCGATTGTTAGAGATTTTCTAGACGTTTTTCCTGAGAACGTCTTCGGTATGCCACCCAATCGAGAGGTGGAGTTTTCTATTGAGCTTATGCCAGGTACGGCTCCGATCTCAAAAGAACCGTACCGATTAGCACCGACAGAGATGGCAGAACTTAAGAAGCAGATTCAAGAACTTCTAGACAAGGAGTTCATTCGCCCGAGTTTTTCACCATGGGGCGCGCCAGTCTTGTTTGTGAAGAAGAAGGATGGTATGATGAGGCTTTGCATTGATTACCTGAAGTTGAACAGGGTTACAGTGAAGAACAAATACCCACTTCTGAGGATTGAAGATCTATTTGATCAGTTACAGGGAGCTTCAGTATTTTCGAAGATTGATCTGCGTTCTGGTTATCACCAGTTGAGGGTGAAAGATCCGATGTTCTCAAGACTGCTTTTAGGACTTGTTATGGCCACTTCGAGTTCCTTGTGATGCCGTTCGGTCTGACGAATGAACCAGCGATCTTCATGGATCTCATGAATCACGTATTTCAGCCGTATCTTGATCAGTTTGTGATAGTATTCATAGACGACATTCTCGTCTACTCAAAGAATCAAGAGGATCACAGCAGACATCTGACCACAGTTTTGCAGACCTTGCAAAAGCACAAGTTATTCGCAAAGTTCAGTAAGTGAAAATTCTGGTTAGAGAAGGTTGCATTCTTAGGCCACATTGTTTCTAGCAGTGGTATTGAGGTAGACCCAGCGAAAGTTGCAGCAGTGAGAGATTGGGTTGTGCCGCAGAATGCATTAGAGATCCGTAGTTTCCTTGGGTTAGCAGGATATTATCGGAAGTTTATTTAGGGATTCTCCTCTATCACAGTTCCACTCACAACATTGACAAAGAAGAATGTTAAATTCGTGTGGAGCACTGAGTGTCAGAAGAGCTTCGATACTTTGAAGCAAGCTTTTATCTCAGCGCCAGTTTTTGCCATGCCGTCAGGGCCAGGAGACTTTGTTTTGTATACCGATGCTTCGAAGCTCGGTCTAGGCGCAGTATTGATGCAGCATGGGAAGGTGATAGCGTATGCTTCTCGTTAGTTGAAAGTACATGAGAAGAACTACCCTACCCATAATCTAGAGTTGGCCGCCGTAGTTTTTGCCTTGAAGATTTGGAGGCATTATTTGTACGGAGAGAAGTGCCAGATCTTTACCGACCATAAGAGCCTCAAGTACTTCCTTACGCAAAAAGAGCTGAATATGCGTCATAGGCGTTGGTTGGAGCTAGTGAAGGACTATGACTGTAGTAACCCGATTCCTAATTTGAGTTAATTATTGGATTAATTATATTTTCGGTAGGATCGGAAGGACCGAACCGGGTTCGGATCGTCCGAAGCGGGTTCGGAGCGTCCGAAGGTGGTTCGGACCGTCCGAGACAGGTGGCTGGAAGACGTGGAAGGGTTCTGGACACGTGGTAAAGTTCGGATCGTCCGATCGGGGTTCGGATCGTCCGAGACAGGTGGCTGTACTCGTGGAAGTCATGCAAGGTTCGGATCGTCCGATCAGGGTTCGGACCGTCCGAAGTGTACCGGATCGGATCGTACGAAGTGGTTCAGAGCGTCCGAACATTGGCTATAAATAGAGGCGCGAGGCTTCATTTGTGACTCGCCATTTCAGAGCGTTTCAGAGAGTTTCAGTCGTTTCTGACAAGTTTCTAGTCTTTTTCCGAGGTTCGGGCACTAGCGGGGAGCTGCTGGTATTGTAGCGGAGCTGTGCTCTAGTTGGGAGCTAGCGGCATCAGTGGGCTGACTGCGGACGCAGGCGTGAGTCTAGGACTGATTGTTAGGATTGCAGTGATAGAGGTACGAAAGTACTATCCGAGATATCCTGGTTGAGTATACATTCATATATGTGTTGCATGATTATCTGCTGCATTATTATATGTCATATAATACATGCTATTATGTCACGCTTTATGATACATGTTGCATTTCATGTTGAGCCGTATCTCCTTCGAGATAGCCTTTACTGTTGAGCTGTATCTCTTTCGAGATAAGCTATATCTTGGGGCCGCTCAGCCCTGTCTTGTGGACGCATGGACACCGAGAGTACACAGTGGCCGACGGGTCCGGAGGGCTTCGGTGATCCGGGACATTTTAGGTCCACGTCTGATCTTGTAGTGGATGCAGTGACCCAGAGGAGTACCGCGCGGCACTATCCACTTGGCGCCTCTAGACTGAGCATTTTGAGATCCTTTGTGACTCCTGTTTCTTGACTACCCTGGTATCATATCATAGCATGTGCATTTCATATAGGTTTGTATACTCATGCTTTTGTGCTGGGCGTTCTTATCGCTCACGTCCTCGGTTTTGTTTATCTTGGACACCCCATTCCCACGGGGCAGGCCTCAGGTTGGATGGCTCAGGAGGAGCAGGAGGAGGACAGTGAGTAGCTGGTTGGTTTAGTTTTCAGTACTATTCTATTCGATATGGTTGTACCGAATATATTTGTTTTGAGTTGTTCTGATTTCAATTGGGTTGTATAACTATTGTCGTTGGCCATTTTTCCGCTGTTATCTCTGATTATTATTAATTAAGTTAATTGAATGCTTAGTTCTTGATTAGTAGGTGATTCTGGAACGGGTCACTACATTTATGGTATCAGAGCATGCATATGATTTTGGGATATAGATTCTGTTGACCATTTTACCATTTTCCCCATTCTATCTTGTAGCGATGGCTGACCACTTTGGTGATGAGAGTAGTCAGGGGAGTGTAGGTCGTTGGGGTGACCAGGACGATCGTAGGCGTCATCGTGAACATCGTCATCGTCGGGATGGTCCTAGGCATTTTGAGCTGCATCGTTTCATTCAGATGGGGCCTAAGCCTTTAGTCGGCGGTGAGACTCCCGATGATGCTGAGGATTGGATAGAGCGCATGGAGAGTTGTTTCCGTGCATTCCAGTGCACCGAAGAGCAGAAGATGGAGACCCTTAGTTTTCTTCTTGAGGGCCGTGCTCGCAAGTGGTGGCGATCGACTTCTGCGCCGATAGTCCAGTCTCAGGGTAGGGTGACTTGGGCCGATTTCCGTGCAGCTTTTATGCAGCTATACTTTCCTCCAGCCCTTCGCCAGGCAAAGACGATTGAGCTTCTGAATCTTAAGCAGGGTAGTATGTCTGTTGACGAATATCAGCAGAAGTTCTTCGAGTTGTTACCCTTTGCTCCTCATATTAGTGGCAGTTCTGAGGCCAAGTATGATCATTTCCTTCAGGGCCTTAACCAGGAGATCTTTGATCGAGTCACTGTCTGTGATAATCCTACTTCGTATGATGGATTAGTGAACCGGTGTCGCCAGGCCGAGATCAGTCTTCAGCGTGGTAGGTCTATTCTTTCTTCTAGACCTTCGTATACTTTGAGCCCTCGATCTCAGTCGTTCAAGAAATCTGGTTCTTCTTCTTCTGGATCTGGATCACGGTCTAGCGGTGTTTTTCGCTTTGGTAAGAAGAAGGATGCTTGTGTGCATTGTGGGAAGAACCATCCATCGGAGCAATGCCGATCAGCCGCGGGAGCTTGTTTTCAGTGCGGAGAGATGGGGCATATTAAGAAAAATTGTCCTCAGTTGCGAGGTGGAGCAGGATCTGGTTCCGGATCTCAGGCGACTGTTCAGCAGAGGAGGCAGGGTCAGGCAGTGGGTAGTTCGAATCTTCGACCTCGTGCCCAAGGTCAGGTTTTTGCGCTGAACCAGGATCAGGCTGCAGATGAGACAGGGAGAGTCATAGCAGGTACTTTTTGTTTATGCGGTATTCCTGCTTTTGTTCTTATTGATACCGGAGCATCACATTCATTCATTTCTGCACGATTTGTTAAGCGTCATAAGTTACCGTATGTTTCCCTAGACGTCATTCTTTCCGTTTCTACTCCGATGGGTCATTCGGTGTTAGCAAAGCGTCTAGTGATGGGTTGTCCCTTAGATTTTGAGGGTAACGAGTTGACTGCGAATCTTATGATCCTAGAGATGGAAGATTTTGATTGTATTTTGGGTATAGACATTTTGACTACCTACCGAGCTACTGTGGATTGTTACCAGAAGCTTGTTCAGTTTCGTACGACTGAGAGCTCTAGTTGGTTTTTCTATGGTGAGGGAGCGCGACCTCCGATGCCAGTGGTATCTGCTCTGAAAGCCTGTCGTGCTTTAGAGTCGGGCGGGGAAGGCTACCTCATCTATGCGATTGATTCGTCCACAGGTAGTGTTGGTATAGATGATATTCCAGTGGTTTGTGAATTTCCTGATGTTTTCCCAGATGAGATTCCTGGTTTTCCTCCGGTTAGAGAGGTGGAATTTGGCATCGAGTTAATGCCAGGGACTGCACCGATTTCTCGTGCCCCCTATCGTCTGGCTCCGTCAGAGATGAGAGAATTGAAGCAGCAATTGCAGGATCTTCTTGATAAAGGTTATATTCGCCCGAGCGTTTCACCTTGGGGAGCTCCAGTCTTGTTTGTCAAGAAAAAGGATGGATCGATGCGATTGTGTATTGATTATCGCCAGCTGAATCGTGTGACGATCAAAAACAAGTATCCATTACCTCGTATCGATGACTTGTTCGATCAGCTTCAGGGTACCTCTGTTTACTCCAAGATTGACTTGCGATCGGGTTATCATCAGATGAGAGTCAGAGATGATGATATTTCCAAGACTGCATTTCGTACTCGTTACGGGCATTACGAGTTTCTAGTTATGCCATTCGGATTGACGAATGCGCCAGCAGTGTTCATGGATTTGATGAACCGAGTCTTTCGGGATTTTCTAGATCAATTTGTTGTGGTGTTCATCGATGATATCTTGATTTATTCTCACAGTGTGGAAGAGCATGTCCATCACTTGAGAATTGTGTTGCAGATTCTTCGCGAGAAGCAATTGTATGCTAAGCTGAGTAAGTGCGAGTTCTGGATTGATCGTGTAGTATTCCTTGGTCATGTGATTTCCAAGGAAGGAATTTCTGTGGATCCTAGCAAGATTGAGACAGTGCTGAATTGGTCACGTCCGACGACAGTGGCCGAGATCCGTAGTTTTCTAGGTCTGGCAGGGTATTATCGTTGCTTCATCGGGAATTTCTCTCAGATTGCTAGACCATTGACGCAGCTTACTCGGAAGGATGTTCCATTTGAGTGGTCATCTGAGTGCGAAGATAGTTTCAGAGAGCTTCGTCGACTTCTGACTTCTGCACCTGTTTTGGCGTTACCGTCAGGATCTGATGGTTTCAGTGTTTACACCGATGCCTCTTTTCAAGGCTTAGGGTGTGTGTTGACGCAGAATGGTCATGTGATCGCTTACGCTTCCAGGCAGATGAAATCTCACGAGGAGAAGTACCCTATTCATGATCTAGAGTTGGCAGCTATTGTGTTCACGCTGAAGATCTGGCGTCATTACTTGTACGGGGTTAAGTTTGAAATCTTTACTGATCATAAGAGTCTGAAGTATCTGTTCACTCAGGCTGAGTTGAATATGAGACAACGTCGTTGGATGGATCTACTGAAAGATTATGACTGTGTGATCAAATACCATCCAGGCTCTGCGAATCTCACAACCGATGCTCTTAGTCGCAAGGTGAGAGCCTCTGCACTTCAGATCAGTGCTATGATTAGTACTATCCAGGATTGTTGTTCGTTGGGATTTAATTTCAAACATCGGAAAGGTATGGAGAGCATTCGTGTTGCTACCATTTTATCTGAGCCAGCTTTATTCACTCGGATTCAAGATGCTCAGATGTCTGATCTCAAGACTCAGAGATTAGCTCGGTTGGCTGGTGGAGATAGTAATTTCCATTATCAGTCTAATGGTCTTCTGTGTTTGTCTAATCGGGTTGTAGTACCAGAGGATGATACTTTGAGGGAGGAGATCTTATCTCATGCTCATCGAAGCAAGCTGAGTATTCATCCAGGAAGCAACAAGATGTATAAAGATTTGAGGACACGATTTTGGTGGAAAGAGATGAAGCGCAGCATTTATCAGTTTGTCTCCAAGTGTCTGGTTTGTCAGCAGGTTAAGGCAGAGCACCGTCGACCGGGAGGGTTATTGTTGAACTTACCTATCCCTGAATGGAAGTGAGAGCATATCGCGATGGACTTTATTACTCACTTGCCATTATCGTCAAGGAACAGTGATGCTATTTGGGTAGTGGTGGATCGACTCACCAAGTCTGCTCATTTTCGGCCTTACAACCGGGATTTCACTTTCGATCGTATGGCTCGATTATATATTCAAGAGATTTTACGTTTGCATGGAGTGCCAGTCAGTATTGTTAGTGACAGAGATCCTCGTTTTACCTCACGATTTTGGGGTAGTTTCCAGTCAGCATTGGGTACGTCCCTAAGTTTGAGTACGGCTTATCATCCAGAGACCGATGGCCAGACAGAGAGGACTATCCGTACACTTGAGGATATGTTGCGAGCTTGTGTTATGGATTTCGGAACCGATTGGCATGATCAATTGCCTTTGATTGAGTTCGCGTACAACAACAGCTACCATCGTAGTATTGGTATGGCACCATTTGAGGCATTGTATGGGCGACGTTGTCGTACTCCATTATTCTGGGACGAAGTTGGTGAACGACATGTTGAGGGACCGGAGTTAGTCCAGCAGGCTATTGATAAGGTTGCAGTAATCAAGAAGCGGATTAAGACTGCTCAGGATCGACAGGCTAGTTATGCGAACACCAAACGTCGACCTCTTCATTTTCAGCCAGGTGAGAAAGTGTTTCTCCGAGTTTCACCTTTTCGCAGGATTTTGAGATTTGGTCTCAAAGGTAAGCTGTCTCCGAGATTTATTGGTCCATTTGAAATTTTGGAAAACGTGGGAGATTTGGCTTACAGACTTGCATTGCCGCCGTATCTATCAAGTATTCATGATGTGTTCCACGTATCTTTGTTGAGACGATATGTAGCAGATGAGTCTCACATCTTACATCCCTCTGAAGTTCAACTTGAATCAGATTTGTCTTACGTGGAGCAACCAGTTCGGATTCTGGATCGCAAAGACAAGGTGTTGCGGAATAAGATCATTCCTCTTGTCTTAGTGCAGTGGCAGCGTCGAGGTACTGAAGAAGCCACTTGGGAGTTAGAGAGTAGTATGCGTTCAGAGCATCCAGAGCTCTTTTGAGTAGTACTGTAGTTATACTATGGATGTATGTATGTTTTTCCGTTGTAACCCAAATATCAGTTATGTTTAGCAACAATTGAGATGTAATAACAATGATTGTTATTTCAGTTTTGTTCATCCTATAAACTTGATTTCGAGGACGAAATCTTTTTAAGGGAGGAAGAATGTAGTAACCCGATTCCTAATTTGAGTTAATTATTGGATTAATTATATTTTCGGTAGGATCGGAAGGACCGAACCGGGTTCGGATCGTCCGAAGCGGGTTCGGAGCGTCCGAAGGTGGTTCGGACCGTCCGAGACAGGTGGCTGGAAGACGTGGAAGGGTTCTGGACACGTGGTAAAGTTCGGATCGTCCGATCGGGGTTCGGATCGTCCGAGACAGGTGGCTGTACTCGTGGAAGTCATGCAAGGTTCGGATCGTCCGATCAGGGTTCGGACCGTCCGAAGTGTACCGGATCGGATCGTACGAAGTGGTTCGGAGCGTCCGAACATTGGCTATAAATAGAGGCGCGAGGCTTCATTTGTGACTCGCCATTTCAGAGCGTTTCAGAGAGTTTCAGTCGTTTCTAACAAGTTTCTAGTCTTTTTCCGAGGTTCGGGCACTAGCGGGGAGCTGCTGGTATTGTAGCGGAGCTGTGCTCTAGTTGGGAGCTAGCGGCATCAGTGGGCTGACTGCGGACGCAGGCGTGAGTCTAGGACTGATTGTTAGGATTGCAGTGATAGAGGTACGAAAGTACTATCCGAGATATCCTGGTTGAGTATACATTCATATATGTGTTGCATGATTATCTGCTGCATTATTATATGTCATATAATACATGCTATTATGTCACGCTTTATGATGCATGTTGCATTTCATGTTGAGCCGTATCTCCTTCGAGATAGCCTTTACTGTTGAGCTGTATCTCTTTCGAGATAAGCTATATCTTGGGGCCGCTCAGCCCTGTCTTGTGGACGCATGGACACCGAGAGTACACAGTGGCCGACGGGTCCGGAGGGCTTCGGTGATCCGGGACATTTTAGGTCCACGTCTGATCTTGTAGTGGATGCAGTGACCCAGAGGAGTACCGCGCGGCACTATCCACTTGGCGCCTCTAGACTGAGCATTTTGAGATCCTTTGTGACTCCTGTTTCTTGACTACCCTGGTATCATATCATAGCATGTGCATTTCATATAGGTTTGTATACTCATGCTTTTGTGCTGGGCGTTCTTATCGCTCACGTCCTCGGTTTTGTTTATCTTGGACACCCCATTCCCACGGGGCAGGCCTCAGGTTGGATGGCTCAGGAGGAGCAGGAGGAGGACAGTGAGTAGCTGGTTGGTTTAGTTTTCAGTACTATTCTATTCGATATGGTTGTACCGAATATATTTGTTTTGAGTTGTTCTGATTTCGATTGGGTTGTATAACTATTGTCGTTGGCCATTTTTCCACTGTTATCTCTGATTATTATTAATTAAGTTAATTGCATGCTTAGTTCTTGATTAGTAGGTGATTCTGGAACGGGTCACTACAATGACTGTGACATTAGCTACCACCCGGGTAAAGCTAATGTAGTTGCGGATGTATTGAGCAGGAAAGTCGCAGTGATGACTCATCTAGCGATTTCGAGACCTCTTCAGTTTGAGATGCAGAGGTTTGACCTAGAGACTTATCCTCGAGGTAGAGTTCCCCGTCTATCTACTTTGACGATTCAGTCTTCCCTTCTAGACCGGATTCGCAGTGGTCAATCAGCCGATGAGAAGTTGTCAAAGTGGAAGCAGAGAGATGAGGCCAAGGGCAGTGTTTTGTACACAATTAGCGACGGTATTGTGAGATACCGAGACAGAATGTGGGTTCCTAGCAATGATTCTATTCGAGCAGATATTCTATCAGAGGCCCATATGTCGCCATACTCCATTCATCCTGAGAGTACGAATATGTACAAAGATCTGCAGTTGTTGTATTGGTGGCCAGGAATGAAGAAGGATATCAGACGTTTTGTATCCGAGTGTCTGACGTGCCAGCTAGTGAAAGCGGAGCATCAGAGACCAGCAGGCTTGCTCAAGCCTCTTCCTATTACCGAGTAAGTGGGAGAATATTACCATAGACTTCGTGATCGTTTTGCCGAAGTCAGTTAGAGGATCAAATGCTATCTGGGTGATTGTTGATTGTCTTACTCAGCGCACTTCTTGCCTAGCAAGACGACTTTCACCATGATTTGGTATGCAGAGTTGTATATCCGAGAGATAGTCAGACTTCATGATATTCTTATTTCTATAGTGTCTGACAGAGATCCTAGATTCACTTCCGCATTTGGAAAAGTCTGCATTCAGCAGTGGGTACGAAGTTTTTGTTTAGCACAACTTTCGACCCTCAGACAGATGGGCAGTCAGAGAGAGTTATCCAGATTTTGGAGGATCTTCTCCGTGCTTGTGTCATCGACTTTTCAGGGAGTTGGGAGTCGAATTTGCCATTGGTAGAGTTCACCTATAACAACAGTTTTCAGTCGTCTATAGGTATGGCTCCGTTTGAAGCACTGTATGGTTGTAAGTTCAGATCGTCGGTTCATTGGGATGAAGTAAGGGAGAGATCAGATTTGGGTCCAGAGATTATTCAGCAAGCTGCCGATGTAGTAGTCAAGATCCGTGATGGGATGAGGACTGCTCAGAGCCGACAGAAGAGCTATGCGGATCATAGGCGGAGAAATCTAGAGTTCGCCGTTGGCGACCATGTTTTTGTGAAGGTAGCACCTATGAAAGGTGTCATGCAGTTCGGAAAAAAGGAAAGCTCAGTCTGAGATTCATCGGACCATTTGAGATCCTCGACAGGGTTGGGACGTTAGCTTATCGTGTTGCTATTCCGCCGAATCTGGCCGGAGTACACAATGTGTTCCACATCTCTATGCTGAGGAAGTATATGGCGAATCCTTCGCATGTCTTGAACTTCGAGTCGTTGTAGCTCACTCCGAACCTGTCTTATGAAGAGAGACCAGTGCAGATCTTAGACAGACAGGAGAAGAAGCTTCGGAACAAGCTGGTTAAGTGAGTGAAAGTCAAATAGCTTAATCATTCAAAAGAGGAAGCTACGTGGGAGTCTGAGCCAGAGATGAGGAGTCGATATCTCGAGTTATTCGGTAAGTTTTAATTTCGAGGACGAAATTTATTTTAAGGGGGGGAGAGTTGTAGAACCCGTTTAATCAGACTACGTATAAGCCATGCATAATTAATATTTTCTAAATTTTAATGATTTTTATGCAAGAGGATTTAAATTCTTTTCTTTAAATTTAATTATTTTATGCAGTGGTTTAGTTATTATCTTTTCAGTTAAATAAGTGAGGCCGGACTGGAGTTACAGTATTGAAATAAATTTTATTATTAAGAAAACATTTCTAAAATTTATTTAAGATAAATAATAAGTTATTTTAATATAAAAGAATGTTTGAAGATTTATTTAATTAACTTGAGATAAGTAGTAAATAAATTCTTTATGTCCAATAATGTAATTAAAAGCTTAAAATAAAATATGTGACCATTGAGATAAGTTAATCTAGGCTTATTTTATTTAAGAAATTGTAATTTAACATGTTAGTAAATTTAATTTAAAAATTAGCCATGCATGCAAGATAATTACCATCCTAAATTAATTATTTATACTTAATGAGTAGATAAGACTCTAAAGATTTAAAATATAATATTTAAGCAATTTTCTACCCATATTTTAAATGATAAAATCGGCCACCTCCATTAGGAAATTTAAAAATATTGCCAACTCTCCATCTTTTAATTTCTTTCCTTATCTTTTCTTGGGAGATAGTTCCCCCACATTTAATCCTCCATAATGATTAATTAAGCAATATTTTACCCATTTTTAAAAGCAAGAATTCGGCCCCCTTAAACAATTCAAAATTTATTTTTGACAACTCACCACCTTTGATTCATTTCCTTATTCTTTACATGGTAGATGAATCCCTTCATTTTTATTCACCACTAATTAACAATTAAGTAATATTCTCCCTTATTTTGTGAGCAAGAAATCGGCCCCCTCATCCCTAATCTATTCCTCAAATTAAATCATATTATTATTATTCCTTATCTCACAAACTCAAAAGATAGCAAGATTTATTTCTCCTTTTTATCTTGCAAACTTCTCATTATCTTCCCTAGACATTCTCCTCTCCATTTCCACCGAAATTTTAGAGTAAACAAGAAAGAAAAATCGTGAGTTCCTAGTGAGAAACAAGAGAGAAAAACAAGAAAGCAAGGCAACTCCGTCTCCGCCGCGCCGCGTCCGTCGTTATATTTTGTTTTCTTTCAAAACAAATTTAAGGCATGTCTATATCCTTCATTTCTCTTCAATCAAGCCATATAGGTATTTTAAATATCACAAATAGATGATTTTATTAGCAAGTGCCGAAATTGGTTAGCAAGTTTTATAAAATTCTGCACAGTTTTCTTTCGGCCCTTCCTTGCACTTAACGGCTGGTATGTTTTGTTGATTTCAGGGAGTGGCTCAGTTCCAGGCGTTCAAGGCTGCACTGAGGCATGTACTAGGGTGTGTTAGGAAGAGATTGGTCCGTTGTTTTGAGTCCTTTCACCCCCAGTAACGAGTTTTGACAGCAACACTCCCCTCATGTCCTTTTGTGACTCGATTTGCTTGGTTCATGCACTAAGGTGAGGGTTCTGATCTTGGCTGCCCTAGGGGCTATAGCCATGGTTAGAATCCCTCCATGCCATGTCTAGGGCTTGACCAAGATTCCCTTTCATGGCTTGGTTCACGTTCCCATCGGTTTTAAAAATAAACAAGAACAGCCCCCATCGGCTTTTAAAATTCTGGTTGTGGTCGTGTGTGTTGAGTTTCGGTTTTTTAAGGTGTCCAGTGGGTTGTGATTGGCTTCTAGCCCTTAGCCATGACTCATAGGTTAAACTCATAACCATCGGATCCTTCATTTGACAGGAAAACAAACAAGACGTCCCACGCGTGCAGTTTGGTTCTCGATTGGAAGCGTGGTGACCTTTTTTATGGTGTTGCTTGAATCGTGGCTGGCCTAGGGCCCTTAGCCATGATTGAAACCATACCTTAGGATGTTGATAAGAGACTCTGGTCGGTGGTTCAACCCCCAATGGCAATTAGCCTCGCTAACGAATCAAGGAAGCGCAACAGCTGCTGCTGTAATTTTGGACAACAACTTGGTGCTTTGGTTCAGGGGCTCGTTTGAGCCCTTGGTTGGCTTTTAGCCTATGGCATTGGACTAGACATTACCTCATTGAGTTAGGAAGGTCATGTTTTTGGCCGTTTGTGATTCGGTTAAGTTAGAGGTCGTACGAGAATTTACGGTACAATGTGCCAAAGTGACTCTCGAAAGAACGTTTCATGTTCTGGCCTCCATTTACCAAATTTCGACTTGTACAATTTTTAGGAGCATTATTTCATCATTTCAGGTTTATTTTAATCATGACTAAATGATGGTTCGATGTTGGTTCGGGTTGGTACAGAGTCATGGTTAGAATTTAAGTTGTTTGTCTAGTTGGCCCCGTTTTTGGGTTCAATTACGAAGTCATTCTCAAGTTAATATCATTTGCATTTTCTCATGTTATAATTAGGTCGCAGTGAGCCTGTGAACGATCCAACCCATTCGGTAAAATAATACAGGACATTTAATTATATTACGTGCATAAAAATATAAAATGTTCATTTTTGAGATATATGCGATATTGCTTGTGGCCACCTCACGTTCATGGGATTGCAGCTTATCATGGGACTATTACTTCATCCGGTGGTCACTGACCGGTTCATGTTCATGTATTGGTAGATCTCTATCGCCCATCCTGCCATTTTTTCCATGCAATTTTGATACTTGAACGGTCAATTCTTTTTTTTCTTAACTTCCCCCGGTTTGATGTCGAGTCCTTTCCTTTTGAATGGCTTGTTTATGTAGGCCGTGGATTTAGTCTGATCAGACAATTCATTTCACGTTATGGGCCACTTGCATAGAACATGTTTTCAATAGAAAATTATTATATGCTATTTCATGATAGGGCTCTATCGAGCAAACATTTCACTTACGATTTTCAGTTCAGTTATGCACGTATTTATAATTACTCATGACAAGATTTTTTCATGTCACGCTTTACGATATGATATCTTTACATGGCATGAAATTTTTATGATATATTTACTTGTTATCTACGATATAAGCATGCTGAGTCTTTAGACTCACTAGACTTGATTGTTGTAGGTACTGATGAGGTCAGGACCGAGGACGGGGACTAGTGAGCTAGCTTGGGTCGGCAGTAGTAGGAACCCGAGGACCTAATTTATCAGTTTATTTATCATTTTTATGCAAACTCATTCTTACCATGATGAATTATTTTAAGTTGTTGTTTTGAAACAGATATTTACTTCCGCTGCTACTTTGAACATTTAAACTTTTATCAGTTTATTTTATGAATGAGGCAAGTTATTTACTTTTAAAGAAAAAAATTTAAATTATTCCGCAAATTTTCAAGTACGAATTTCGGGCCTCTACAAGTTTTTAGATCTCAAAAACCGAATCTGCTTTCATTTCGAATCCTGCAAATTTTCAGTTGGTTTTCTGGAAAAAAAACTTTTAGCAAATAAAACGTAGTACTTTTTGATACCTTCGATTTGACAGTAAATTCGTAATTTTCGGACAGGGAACGAGTGAGTTATTATCATTTTCTTGTGACTGCTCAAACTGTGATGTTAAAAAAATGTATTTTTCGTGAATCGAAGGGCGGCGCTCGAGTGCGATTTTTTACCGCTCGATCGCCAAGCCTTCTAGATGGGGCACGCTCGGGCGATAAGATGTTAATGTCCGAGCGCAAGGTATTCTGGATTTTTGTCTTTGGCAGGCATGAATATTGTGTTAGTATGTGCAGCAGCTGCCCAAGCGGGATCCAACGAAGCCCTCGACGTTTTTAAGTATGTTCGACGTGCAAAGAAAATGTTTTATGTTTTGAGGTATGTGAATTGTCTTGTGACCAATTATGTTAGGGATTTGGAAGCCAGATGTAGAACCCGTAACTTAGACTACGTATAAGTCCATGCATAATTCTAGTATTTTAAAATAAATTGATTTTATTGCATGAGTATTTAAAGTGAATTTCTTTAAAGTTAATTATTTTATTTCAGTAGTTTTAATTTTATTCTTTCAGTTATTTCAGTGAGGCCGGACTGGAGTTGGAGTTTAGAGATAAAATTTAAGATTCAGAAAACATTTCCATGATTTATTTTAGCTAGCAAGTAAGTTCATTTAAGTGAAAAAGAAGGTTTGAGGATTTATTTTAATTACTTAAGGTGAGTAGGAAATAAGCTCATTTAAGTTACATAATTAAGAGATTAATTCAATAAATTAATTAAAAGATTAGTGAGGCTTTTAAGGGTTATAAATTTACTAGCTAGAAAAAAATTTCCCCTACATTTTTATTAGTAAATTTTCGGCCCCCTTATTGTCTAGACAACTCCTTGCCAACTCATCACCCTTTGACCCATTCTTGGTTGTTTTAGCATATGCTAACCTTTTAGCTATTTTTCCACCTTAATTATTTATTAGTGAGCATTATCCTAGTCTAGATTAGCAAGGAATTCTCGGTCACCCCCATTCTAGATTCATCCAATAACTATTTGATTAGCAACCAAAATTCAAAATTCAAATGAGAGTAGACTTGGTCTTGCATTATCCCTATATCTTGCACCCACTTCCCTCACTCTCCTAACCATCTTTCCCCCTCTCCCTTGCTCGAAATCTGAGTGAATTTCTAAGCTGAAAACCGTGAGAATTCAGGAGGTAAACTAGAAAGAAAATCGAGAACAAGTTAGCAAGGAAAGGAAGCGCTCCACTCCTTCGTGCCGCGTCGTCGTCGTTTCGTTCGTTTTCTTTCAAAACGAAACCAGGCATGCATATATTCTTCTTTGACTCTTAAATCAAGTCCTAATATCAATTATTTTCATTACATGATCATGTTTTAATGAGCAAGAACCGAAATACATCAAAATTTTTAGAAAACCTCACATGCAGAATTTCGGCCCCTTCTCTTCAAGCTTCACGTTTTTCTTGATGTTGTGGTTTCAGGTGGATGGATCGGTTCCAGTCTCCCAAGGCGACATCTAGACGTGTTCTAGCATGGATTAGGATCACTTTAGTCCATTATTCCTGTCCCCATGCTTGCTGGAATTCGATAATGACAGCAGCTTTCCATCGGTGCCATTTTGTGTCTCACAATTTCGGTTTTGCTGTCATGAGGGATAGATCTGATCATGGCTGCCCCAAGGCCTATAGCCTTGGTTGGATCACTTCCCTAGCATGTCTAAGATGAGACTAAGTCGCCCTTTTGGCGGCTTGGTCCATGGCTAATCGGTTTTTGAATAAAATGCTAGAACAACCCCTCCCCCACATTCGGCTTCTTCATTGGTACATCATATGAGTTCGGTTTTGGTTGGTTTGGTGTGGATCTTGGTTGGCCTAGGGCCCTTAGCTACGGTTCATACCATACCCCAAGATGTCTAGGTCGTGCCATAGTCAATCAAATGGCCACTGGAACGACACGAGACAGCAAGCAAAGCACAACACCTCACGCGCATGCAAAGGTGCTCTCGGTGAATCTTTTCGGTTGGTTGCTGGAATGGTGAGGATTGTGGCTGGCCTAGGGCCCCTAGCCATGGTTCAAATCATTCCTTGGGATGCTGGTAAGAGGTTTTGGTCGGTGATTCAACCCCAATGGCCATTAGCCTCGCAAACGACGCAAGCAAATCAAAGCACGGTTGCTGTATTTTTGGGCGGCAACTTGCTGTGTCGGTTCGGTGACTCGTTCGATTTCTTGGTTGGCTTTTAGCCTATGGCCTTGGACTGGACAGTGCCCCTTTGAGTTGAGAAGGTCATGTTTTCGACCAGTTCGTCATTCGGATCATTTTTGAGGTCGTACGAGAATTTACGGTGCGATGTGCCAAATCGACTCTCGAAAGAGAGTTTCTTGTTTTGGCCTCCATTCACCTAGATTTCGACTTGCATCATTTTAGGAGCATTATTTTATCATTTTAGACGTATTTTAATCATGACTATATGATGTTTAAGTGTTGGCTCGGGTTGGTTCGGAGTCATGATTAAATACGAAGTCGTTCGGTGAAATTGTCACATTTTTTGAGTGTTATTGTATAGTTTGGTCCCATAAATCTATTGCATATTTTAATGACATATTTAGGTTGCAGCGAGCCTAGGAGCGATCCAATCCAAGCAGTAAATTATTTCAGGATATTTAATTGTGCCATTTAATTATATTACAGTGCATAAGAATATAAAATGTTCATTTTTGAGATTATGTGATATTGCTTGTGGCCATTTCACTATCATGGGATTATTTCTAAATCGGGTCGCCAGTTACCGGTCAGTTGAGTTTGTTTCACCCAGTATACTATGGCTACAGTCTGATCAGACGTTTACTATTTTACCCGGTTGTCAGTTACCGGTCATGAGAGCATTTTATTATCCGGTCGCCAGTTACCGGTCAGTTTCAGTGCAGGGGCCACTTGCGTATACTATAATCTCACCAGGAAAATTAATACAAGCTATTTCAGTACAGGGCTCCAAGGAGCAAACATTTTTACCATGATATTTTCAGTTCAGTTATGCACGTATTAATTAATCATGACACGACATTTTTACGATATGCCTCATGACTTGACATTTTTGTCCCATACAAATTTTACTATAATTATTTGTTATTTACGATATATGCATGTTGAGTCTTTAGACTCACTAGACTTGATTGTTGTAGGTTCTGATGATGCCGGGGCCGAGGGCGGGGACCAGTGAGCAGGCTCGAGTCAGCAGTAGTAGAACCCGAGGACCTCAGTTCAGCATTTATTTTTATTGATGGCTCAAACATTTTATTTATTGTTGGAAAAACTTTTTACTGTTATTTCGAAAATGTTAATTTCTTCCGCTGCCACATTGAACATCAAACTTTATTTATAAGTTCTTTTATGAAGGAGGCAATTTTAATTATTTAAAAACAAAAATTTAAAATTATTTCGAAAATGTTAATTTCTTCCGCTGCCACATTGAACATCAAACTTTATTTATAAGTTCTTTTATGAAGGAGGCAATTTTAATTATTTAAAAAGAAAAATTTAAAATTTTCCGCAAATTTTCCAAGTAAGGATTTTTAGGGCTTTACAGATGGTATCAGAGCGGTGGTTCTGTGTAGGGTTGTACTACTACTGATCACGAGAAGCTCATGAAGTCACGTCTTTGGTCTGTAAGTTTACATTTACGCATTTTATTTAAAGCCTGAATTATTTTCTTAACGGCATGATTTCATTGAAGCATTTTATGTCCAGATTCATTTTATTTGTTCAATATTTAAATTAAATTAAATTATGGGATTATGCATGTTAGTTACGTATGGGTTATGTATGGAACAGTATGCCCCCTAGACGCATCCTTGAGCGCCCTACTGAGGATGAGCCTCGCCGAGAGGACAGAGAGGAGCCGAGGCAGGAGAGAGACTTGCCACCTCCACCTCCACCGGACATGAATGCCCAGATGTTAGCTGGGATGACTCAGTTCTTCGCACAGTTTGCGGGGAACAACGCTGTGGTAACCAGGCCGACAGGGCCCGAGGCTGTCTATGAAAGATTCATGAAGATGCGTCCGAAAGAGTTTTCTGGGACGTCTGACCCCATGATTGCTGAGGGCTGGATCAAGTCCCTCGAGGTCATCTTCGATTTCATGGAGCTTGGAGATGCAGACAGAGTCCGATGTGCCATCTACTTATTCGGAGGAGATGCCCGCTTATGGTGGGAAGGAGCATCGGTAGCCCTGAACTTGGCTACGCTGAGTTGGGTACGCTTCACGGAGGTGTTCTGCTCCAAATACTTTGCTGAGGAAGTACGCACCAGGTTGACCACTGAGTTTATGAGCTTGAGGCAAGGAGATATGACAGTTACAGAGTTCATCCGTAAGTTTGAGAGGGGTTGTCATTTTTTACCCCTAATCGCAAATGATGCTAGAGCCAAGATGATGCATTTTTTGGTGGGTCTACGGCCGATCTTTGCGCCGTGATGTTAGGGTGTCTGACCCTACTTCTTATGAGGTCGCTGTCTCCAAAGCGCTAGCCGCAGAGCAGGATCAGCGTGATATCGAGAGAGATCGCTTGGGAAAGCGACCAGTCCAGGTACCGCACCGCCCTCCTCCTCAGCAACATCAGCAGCAAAACAAGAGGCCTTTTCATGGGCCGCCTAGAAACTGAGGCCAGCATCAGCAGCAGCAGCAGCAGCGGGGACGCCCAGCCCCGAGGGCTCTTGAGCGCCCAGTCTGTCCCAAGTGCTCACGTCGCCATCCTGGAGCATGTATGTACGGCTCAGGAAAGTGTTATAGGTGTGGTAGTCCAGACAACTTATTTCTACAGTGCCCTCAGAGGAACCTGCCTACCCAGGGCAGAGTGTGTGATCCGAGACATAGATCTTGAGCTCCATGGCAACCTTGTTTATGCGGATCTGATCGTACTGCCGATGCCAGAGTTTGAAATTATACTAGGGTTGGATTGGCTAATGCGGAACAGAGTTTTGATTGACTTCCAGCGGAGATCTGTTCTAGTCCGACCGCCTGGAATGACGCAGTTCTTATTTGAGCCGGACAAGTACTTTCCTCTACCATGTATTATTCCATATGTTCAGGCTAGGAAGCTCGTGCATAGAGGGTGTCGGGCGTTTCTAGCTACCTTTGTATATGTCCTCGAGGCGCCCAGTCAGTCAGCTTCAGATGTTCCGATCGTTAGAGACTTCTTAGACGTTTTTCCCGAGGACATCTCTGGTATGCCACCTGAGAAAGAGGTGGAGTTTTCCATCGAGCTTATGCCAGGTACGGCTCCGATCTCTAAAGCACCGTACCGACTTGCACCAACAGAGATGGCAGATCTTAAGAAGTAGATTCAGGAACTTCTTGACAAGGAGTTCATTCGCCCTAGTTTCTCACCTTGGGGCGCGCCAGTATTGTTTGTTAAGAAGAAAGATGGCACGATGAGGCTTTGTATTGACTATCGGGAGTTGAACAGGGTTACAGTGAAGAATAAATACCCACTTTCGAGGATTGAGGATCTGTTTGACAAGTTACAGGGAGCTTCGATTTTCTCTAAGATAGATCTGTGTTCCGGTTATCATCAGTTGAGGGTGAGAGATGCTGATGTTTCAAAGACAGCTTTTAGGACTCGTTATGGCCACTACGAGTTTCTTGTGATGCCGTTCAGTTTGACGAATGTGCTGCGATCTTCATGGATCTCATGAATCGCGTGTTTCAGCCATACCTCGACCAATTTGTGATAGTGTTCATAGATGACATTCTCGTCTACTCCAAGAATCGGGAGGATCACAGCAGGCATCTGACCACAGTGTTGCAGACATTGCAGAAGCACAAATTATTCGCAAAGTTCAATTTATGAGAATTCTGGTTAGAGAAGGTGGCGTTCTTAGGCCACATTGTTTCAAGCAGTGGCATTGAGGTAGACCCAGCGAAAGTTGCAGCAGTCAGAGATTCGGTTGTGTCGCAGAATGCATCAGAGACTCGCAGTTTTCTTGGCTTAGCAGTATATTATCGGAAGTTTATTAAGGGATTCTCTTCGATTGCAGTTCCACTCACAGCACTGACAAATAAGAATGTGAAATTTGTTTGGAGCGAGGAGTGTCAGAAGAGCTTCGATACTTTGAAGCAAGCTCTTATCTCCACACCAGTTTTGGCCGTGCCATCAGGGCCCGGTGAGTTTGTTCTGTATACCGATGCTTCGAAGCTCGGTCTTGGCGCCGTATTGATGCAGCATGGGAAAGTGATAGCATATGCTTCCAGATAGTTGAAGACTCATGAGAAGAACTACCCTACCCATGATCTAGAATTGGTCCGCAGTAGTTTTTGCCTTGAAGATTTGGAGGCATTATCTGTATGGAGAGAAGTGCCAGATCTTTACCGACCACAAGAGCCTCAAGTATTTCTTTACGCAGAAGGAGCTGAACATGCGTCAGAGGCGTTGGTTGGAGCTTGTGAAGGATTATGACTGTGACATTAGCTACCTCCCGGGTAAAGCTAATGTAGTTGCGGATGCATTGAGCAGAAAATTCGCAGTGATGGCTCATTTGACAGTGTCGAGACCTCTTCAGATTGAGATGCAGAGATTTGATCTTGAGACTTATCCTCAAGGTAGAGTTCCCCTTCTATCTACCTTGACCATTCAGTCTTCTCTTCTGAACCGTATTCACAGCGGTCAGTCATCAGATGAGCAGTTAGCAAAGTGGAAGCAGAGAGATGAGTCCAAGGGCAGTGTCTTGTATTCAGTCAGTGACGGTATTGTGAGATACCGAGATAGGATATGGGTTCCTAGCAGTGATTCTATCCGAGCAGATATTCTATCAGAGGCCCACATGTCCCCGTAATCTATTCATCCTAGGGAGTACGAAGATGTACCGAGATCTGCAGTCGTTGTATTGGTGGCCAGGGATGAAGAAAGACATCAGGCGATTTGTATCCGAGTGTCTGACTTGCCAGTTAGTGAAGGCCGAGCATCAGAGTCCAGCAAGTTTGCTCAAGCCTCTCCCTATTCCCGAGTGGAAGTGGGAGAATTTTACCATGGATTTTGTGACCGGTTTGCCGAGGTCAGCCAGATGATCGAATGCCATCTGGGTGATTGTTGATCGTCTTACCAAGTCAGCGTATTTCTTGCCTATTAAGACGACTTTCACCATGATTCAGTATGCGGAGTTCTATATCCGAGAGATAGTCCGACTCCATGGTATTCCAGTTTCTACCGTATCGGACAGAGATCCTAGATTCACTTTCTCATTTTGGAAGAGTTTGCATTCGACTATGGATACGAAGTTGCTGTTTAGCACAGCTTTCCATCCACATACAGATGGGCAGTCAGAGCGAGTCATTCAGATCTTGGAGGATCTTCTCCGTGCTTGCGTCATTGATTTCTCGGGGAGTTGGGAGTCGAACTTGCCATTGGTTGAGTTCACCTACAACAACAGCTTCCAGTCTTCCATTGGTATGGCTCCGTATGAAGCACTATATGCCGCAAGTGTAGATCTCCTGTTCATTGGGATGAAGTAGGAGAGAGATCAGAGTTGGGTCCAGAGATTATTCAGCAGACTGTCAATGTAGTAGCCCGGATCCGTGATAGAATGAGGACTGCTCAGAGTCGACAGAAGAGTTATGCAGATCAGAGGAGGAGAGATTTAGAGTTTTCTGTCGGCGACCATGTCTTTGTGAAGGTGGCACCTATGAAGGGTGTCATGCGATTTGGAAAGAAAGGGAAGCTCAGTCCGAGATTCATTGGACCATTTGAGATCCTCGACAGAGTTAGGACGCTAGCTTATCGTGTGGCTCTTCCGCCGAATCTGGCCGGAGTACACAATGTGTTCCACGTCTCCATGCTAAGGAAGTACATGGCGAACCCTTCGCATGTCCTGAACTTCGAGCCGTTGCAGCTTACTCCGAAGCTATCTTATGAGGAGAGACCAGTAGATCCTAGACAGACAGGAGAAGAAGCTTCGGAACAAGCTGGTTAGGCGAGTCAAGGTCAAATGGCTTAACCATTTTGAGGAGGAAGCTACATGGGAGTCTGAGCCGGAGATGAGGGATCGTTACCCTGAGTTATTCGGTGAGTTCTAATTTTGAGGACAAAATTTCTTTTAAGGGGGGAAGGATTGTAGAACCCGTAACTTAGACTACGTATAAGCCATGCATAATTCTAGTATTTTAAAATAAATTGATTTTATTGCATGAGTATTTAAAGTGCATTTCTTTAAAGTTAATTATTTTATTTCAGTAGTTTTAATTTTATTCTTTCAGTTATTTCAGTGAGGCCGGACTGGAGTTGGAGTTTAGAGATAAAATTTAAGATTCAGAAAACATTTCCAGGATTTATTTTAGCTAGCAAGTAAGTTCATTTAAGTTAAAAAGAAGGTTTGAGGATTTATTTTAATTACTTGAGGTGAGTAGGAAATAAACTCATTTAAGTTACATAATTAAGGGATTAATTCAATTTAAAGGATTAGTGAGGCTTTTAAGGGTTATAAATTTACTAGCTAGAAAACAAATTGCCCCTACATTTTTATTAGTAAATTTTCGGCCCCCTTATTATCTAGACAACTCCTTGCCAACTCATCACCCTTTGACCCATTCTTGGTTGTTTTATCATGCTAACCTTTTAGCTATTTTTCCACCTTAATTAATTTATTAGTGAGCATTATCCTAGTCTAGATTAGAAAGGAATTTTCGGTCACCCCCATTCTAGATTCATCCAATAACTATTTGATTAGCAACCAAAATTCTAAATTCAAATGAGAGTAGACTTGGTCTTGCATTATCCCTATATCTTGCACCCACTTCCCTCACTCTCCTAACCATCTTTCCCCCTCTCCCTTGCTCGAAATCTGAGTGAGTTTCTAAGCTGAAAACCTTGAGAATTCAGGAGGTAAACTAGAAAGAAAATCGAGAACAAGTTAGCAAGGAAAGGAAGCGCTCCACTCCTCCGTGCCGCGTCGTCGTCGTTTCGTTCGTTTTCTTTCAAAACGAAACCAGGAATGCATATATTCTTCTTTGACTCTTCAATCAAGTCCTTAATATCAATTATTTTCATTACATGATCATGTTTTAATGAGCGAGAACCGAAATAGATCAAAATTTTTAGAAAACCTCACATGCAGAATTTCGGCCCCTTTTCTTCAAGCTTCACGTTTTTCTTGATGTTGTGGTTTCAGGTGGATGGATCGGTTCCAGACTCCCAAGGCGACATCTAGACATGTTCTAGCATGGATTAGGATCACTTTAGTCCATTATTCCAGTCCCCATGCTTGCTGGAATTCGATAATGACAGCAGCTTTCCATCGGTGCCATTTTGTGTCTCACAATTTCGGTTTTGCTGTCTTGAGGGATAGATCTGATCATGGCTGCCCCAAGGCCTATAGCCTTGATTGGATCACTTCCCTAGCATGTCTAAGATGAGACTAAGTCGCCCTTTTGGTGGCTTGGTCCATGGCTAATCGGTTTTTGAATAAAACGCTAGAACATCCCCTCCCCCACATTCGGCTTCTTCATTGGTACATCATATGAGTTCGGTTTTGGTTGGTTTGGTGTGGATCTTGGTTGGCCTAGGGCCCTTAGCCACGGTTCATACCATACCCCAAGATGTCTAGGTCGTGCCATGGTCAATCAAATGGCCACTGGAACGACACGAGACAGCAAGAAAAGCACAACACCTCACGCGCATGCAAAGGTGCTCTCGGTGAATCTTTTCGGTTGGTTGCTGGAATGGTGAGGATTGTGGCTGGCCTATGGCCCCTAGCAATGGTTCAAATCATTCCTCGGGATGCTGGTAAGAGGTTTTGGTCGGTGCTTAAAGCCCCAATGGCCATTAGCCTCGCAAACGACGCAAGCAAATCAAAGCACGGTTGCTGTATTTTTGGACAGCAACTTGCTGTGTCGATTCGGTGGCTCATTCGAGTTCTCGGTTGGCTTTTAGCCTATGGACTTGGACTGGACAGTGCCCCTTTCAGTTGGGAAGGTCATGTTTTCGACCGTTCGTCATTCGGATCATTTTTGAGGTCGTACGAGAATTTACGGTGCGATGTGCCAAATCGACTCTCGAAAGAGAGTTTCTTGTTTTGGCCTCCATTCACCTAGATTTCGACTTGCATCATTTTAGGAGCATTATTTTATCATTTTAGACGTATTTTAATCATGACTATATGATGTTTAAGTGTTGGCTCGGGTTGGTTCGGAGTCATGATTAAATACGAAGTCGTTCGGTGAAATTGTCACATTTTTTGAGTGTTATTGTATAGTTTGGTCCCATAAATCTATTGCATATTTTAATGACATATTTAGGTTGCAGCGAGCCTGGGAGCGATCCAATCCAAACAGTAAATTATTTCAGGATATTTAATTGTGCCATTTAATTATATTACGTGCATAAGAATATAAAATGTTCATTTTTGAGATTATGTGATATTTCTTGTGGCCATTTCACTATCATGGGATTATTTCTAAATCGGGTCGCCAGTTACCGGTCAGTTGAGTTTGTTTCACCCAGTATACTATGGCTACAGTCTGATCAGACGTTTACTATTTTACCCGGTTGCCAGTTACCGGTCATGAGAGCATTTTATTATCCGGTCGCCAGTTACCGGTCAGTTTCAGTGCAGGGGCCACTTGCGTATACCATAATCTCACCAGGAAAATTAATACAAGCTATTTCAGTACAGGGCTCCAAGGAGCAAACATTTTTACCATGATATTTTCAGTTCAGTTATGCACGTATTATAATTAATCATGACACGACATTTTTACGATATGCCTCATGACTTGACATTTTTGTCCCATACAAATTTTACTATAATTATTTGTTATTTACGATATATGCATGTTGAGTCTTTAGACTCACTAGACTTGATTGTTGTAGGTTCTGATGATGCCGGGGCCGAGGGCGGTGACCAGTGAGCAGGCTTGAGTCGGCAGTAGTAGGACCCGAGGACCTCAGTTCAGCATTTATTTTTATTGATGGCTCAAACACTTTATTTATTGTTGGAAAAACTTTTTACTGTTATTTCGAAAATGTTAATTTCTTCCGCTGCCACATTGAACATTAAACTTTATTTATAAGTTCTTTTATGAAGGAGGCAATTTTAATTATTTAAAAAGAAAAATTTAAAATTTTCCGCAAATTTTCCAAGTAAGGATTTTTAGGCCTTTACACCAGAGAACGTGTCCGGGGACCTCTCCACCCCGGTAAAGCATGACCGGGTTTTGATCAGGACTGGGAAGCAGTAAAGCATGACCAGAGATCAATCCACCGGATAAAGCATGACCGGGGATCTTATGTATGTGGGAGTAAACGTTCGATCGAATGGCTGTGATACTCCCTGTCAGCTCAGTATTGTGGTTTAGTCTGATCAGGCGCATTATGTTATGGGACACTTGCTTTGAAACATATCTCTACGCAAAAGTATGATGATTATGCATTTTTAAGTATGTATGATCCAGCATGTTTATGAAAATATTTATAAAATGATGGCACATCTATGTGAATGTAAGTATGTTTATGTAAGTATGTTCATAGTTTAAGTATGTATGAGCTACTTTAAAATGAATGTGGTTTTATTATATATCACTTGCTATTCTCAGTTTATAAATGTTAAGTCTTTAGAATCATTAGACTTGATCGATGCAGGTGAGGACGAGTATGAGGAGGCGAGAGGCGGGGACCAATGAGTTGGCTCGGACAATGCAGATGCCTAACCCGAGGACCGCTGAAGTTATCAAAAAATTTTATTCACGTTAAATTCATTTACTCTGAATTTATTGAAATTACTTCACGTTGTTTAAACAAGCACCTGTTGCAAGCTCTTTTACATTTCAAATATTTATACAAGCATTTTACTTGTATTTCATTTTGATAGATTATTACTTATTTAAGAATTTTTTTTTTATTTTCCGTCAATTTTAAATAGTTTTAAAGTGCAGTACGTCACATTTTATTTACGCACAAATCCATACGGAACTGATGATATTACCGGGAGTACTCTCCCCCTGTGTTGGGTGCATGCAGGTGTTCATCCAAAACAAGGCCCTTTCGCCCAATCCAAATGGATAATATTTCTTTTGATATGTAAGAACAAAAAATAATATTTAAGCGACAAAGAAGTCTTAAACCATATGGCATAATTAAATTCGAAAAGTTCAGATTATAATATATACTGGATTCTTGACATAATATTACATAAAAAGTTAGCTAGCTAATAAATGAATACTACAAAACATAAATTTTGATACACTTGAGGAAAGAGCCAACCCGAAAAATTGTATGGATCAGATTGCGCGAGCTTTAATGATATCGAAGCTCATCTCACTGGGATCCGTTGCCTGCAACTCCACTTGAATTCCATCCAGTTCCCTCTTGAATCTGTCCTTCGAGCTAGCGTACACCATCTTCATTCTTACCTTCGATGTCTCTGGCGACCTAATTATGTCCAAAGAAATTTAATATAACAAACATCAATAGGTAAATTTTAGGACAAGGTTGTCTGGTTCTTGAAGGAAAACGATTATTCAAATCTATGACTGATCAAAACTTGTTGATAAAAGCAACTTTTACAAAGTGAAAAACATTTAGTTGGGCTTGCAATAGTAATCTATGGCTGATCAAAACAAGAGCAAAAGGACCATATTCATTAAATTGTACTAATGAATTAAAGATAGAATAGGATAGAAGTAGTTACCATGCAATGAAGTAAATCTTGCTCTTCTGCACATTTTCATCGGTGATGAAATCGAAATCGAAGACAGCATAGCGACACTCGTCAGAAGGAAGTGCGGCTGCGAAATCATCGTAACTGTCTCCGGGGCTCCCCAGTTTCTCCACGACCACCTGTTGCCCGTCGATCTTGAATATTATGAAACGATGGTTTCTTTTTGCTTTTAGTTCCAAGAATCGCAGCTTGCAATCATCGTGCACCGCTGTTCCAGACGCAGCATTTGCCTATATTTTCAACCAACAAATTTGTTTAGTTTCAACACACCCTTCTCCGGGAAGTTTATGGGTATAAAATACTAAGATATATTAAAGAACAAGTTTAATCAATTTTGTAGTGTAGTACCCATTTTGTTTTCGTTACCATTCAATAAATCTTTTAAAAATTCACTGCAAACCACACAATTTCATATAATTGATGATCCCTACTCTATTGGAAACAAGAAATTCACTTTTTCAATTATAAAAGGCGCTTTCCACATTTCCTCGAGACAATTGAACCAATATTCGGTGTCAAAAAACACATTAATTTTTTCCCACGCCCTTCCCCATATAATTTTTTATTTTGTGCGGAAAACATAGGTAAATAAAAACTCAAAAATAAAATTTTATTTTACACAATCATTAACTAACAAAATATATTAACAAAATGTTACAAAATACCACCCAAAAAATCCCAGATTTCAGCGACCGATTTGACGACAGATTATTTAGCATTGAAAAACCTAATTTCCATGCAGCAGCAAAGAAATGATAATAAAAAATCGCTAAAGACCGAAATATTTAACCATCCATCATTGCTGAATCAAAAGAAGTGAAGAAATTGTAAGAGGATTACCATTTTGGCGCTTCCTTATTAATGAGAGATAAATGGCCGCAAACTTTCTTTTATATATATTATAAGATCAACAGAAAAAAATAAGGGAATTAAGAGAGAAACGTAATGGAGATGTGCTTCATATTTGTTTGAAAGGAATTGATGGGAATATGTTAGGTATTAAAAGAAGAGAAAAATGCGGGGAAGAGAACAGAATCATTAACGGTTGACAACTGCCCTTTAACCGTTCTTCGGCTCATAATTTCCCCACCCTTAACCAACTTTTTAGCTCCCCTCCATTTTCCATTCATGCATATACGTGTAATTTAGAAGATATATATTTTCTCCTATCATCCCAATTTAATCCCATATGTCGGGCCGGGATAGACCTTTCATTGAGAATCATGTGACCCAAGATTGACTTGTGCTACTACTCAAAATCGATCTCATATGAAGCACATCTATACTATCTATTAAGTTTGAAACAGTAATTAACTTTTGGTTTCATGGTCTGTTTTAATATAATTATATATATTAATAAAGTGTTAAAATCTTAATGCAAGCCACGTGTGGTTTGGTGGATAGAATCTTTGTTTCTAATATTTAAAGATGTGGTTTCAATTCTTTCTTGAGTTTTTTTAATCCTTTCTTTTTTTTATTTATTTTTAATTCATATATCAAAATTGTACTATAGTCTTTCATTATTTCTTATAATTATGAAAAATATTCTACAAGCATGCAACGCGTGCGTCAGTCCACTAGTATATATTAATCATTTAAACCGACAGATGCAAATAACAATATAACTAAGAAAAAAATCCAAAATAACAATACAATATAGGAAAATTTCTACTTTTTTATTGAAGAAGTCCTTAATATAGATAAAAAAAATTGAACGGTCTTGAAAAGAATTTTAGTTTTATAATTGGTAAAATTTTGGTCTAATTTGTTTAATAAATTGGTTTTCTTTATACATTGTTAGAACATTTTGGTTTTGATGATTAGGAAAAAAAAAACCATACCAAACTGAATTTTAGGCTGAACTCAAAACCGAACAGTTTACAGTTGGGTAATCGGTTTTCTCGTGTCAAAACGCAGCGGAAGTTTTAAAAATTTTATTTAATATTCAAATAATGTCTTTGGACACTCGTATGATTTAAACAAATTAAATCATTCATAGGGTGTTAGTAAATTTACCTTTAATGAATTTACCACTCGACACCAACTATTCCAGGATTAGCGGATATAGCTCTTTTAGTATTCCCTACGAACAATCTTCTTGATCTCCTTTCTTCAATCCTTCTAATGAGTCCACGACTAGAACATTTGTTCCTTTTCTAAATTACACTAGAAATTTAAAAGAGATTTATTGATATGAACCTGAAGGGGCGTGACGTGCTAATGGTTGGAAGGAGATTTAAGATGCAGTGTTGCCTCGGACTTTCAAGCTTGATTATGATTAATAATGAAGAATAAAAAATGTTCAACCTTTTGAAGGAGTCACCATTATTTTTCAAAGAAGTAAAACGTCACGATGCCTACACGGACCCCACCCCGGACCTGTACACGGGGTCCGTATCCATTACACTCGAGATTGAGAATTACAGAGCTTACACGGACCCCATTCCGGACCTGTACACGGGGTCCGTGTCCTATACGATTTGGCACATATTTTTTCCTAAATTAGAGTTTTCATTATTTTGGCAACTACATTTTGGGTATCTTTTGATTTTGTAAAACATAATGGACAAAAATTGGAGACACAATTCAGATTATTATTGATTGAACATCAAACCTTTTGAGTTTTTTCTCAAACTTTTTCAAGGCTTTAGCTTTGTTTCAAAATCAAACTTATCAAAGTTTTAACTTTGTGGCGTTTGTCATCGTTCTTGCGCGGATTGTCAAGGGCTCGTTCTTTGAAGGTTCGTCAAAAATTTTGGTTGTTTCTTTGTGATTATTTGTTGGTAAACTTGTCATAGTTTAGAGATGAAAATCAAGTAATTGCTTGAATCAAAAGATCGGGACATCGTAACAACGATCCTTGTTCGTTATTGAATTGAGGTCACGATTTATATTTAATCGTGTTTGCTTTTCTTACGTACGTGGATTCATATCATTTGGTATCAGAGCTTCATGTTCCCTTTGATTCAAGTATGTTAATCTTTGTAATTTTTCAGATCTGCTTATAACTTTCTTTCTGTTTTCAGATTTGCGTTACCCTATCATTTTTCGTGAATTCTGTGATATCTTCGAAATTCTGAGAAATTTTCGAAAATTTGTGCCTTTTTTTCGAAATTCTGTGATTATTCCGAGTGAGAAAAAAATACAAAAATTCCGAAGATTTTCCATAAATTCGTTTTGCTATTTTGTTCTATTCTTTTGTGGGAGCCATATTCAAGTGTCTCTCACAGTCAATTTTTTTTTTTTCAAACTTTCAAGGCCTTGCTTTGTTCTTAAAAATCAAACTTATCAAAGATTTCATCTTTATGGCGTTTGTCAATTGTTTTTGCACGGATTGTCAAAAACAAGTTTTTTGATGCTTCGTTTGAAATTCGATTGTTCTATAGTGAATATTTGTTGCTACTTTTTCATCATTTAGAGCTAAATATCACAAAACGGTTGCTTTTTTCAAAAAATCGGGACAAAAACAAAGTTTGTTGTTTATCGAATCGAGGGTGTGACTCCGTTTTTGAGTGCGTTTGCTTTTCATGATTGAAGGATCGTATCATTTATCGTTTCAGAGAAAAAAATTAAAAGGCTGCTCAAACCCTTGAAATATTCAAGATGGCCGAAAATTCTTTTAGAGAGGTGAGGGTGTAATTTTCGAAAATTACAAGAGAATATTGGAGGCAAGGTTGATGTTATTAGATTAATTGTTGCATATTGATATGATTATTTGCATGATGGATAGTCTCGACCAATGTATTTAGATATGCAATAGGTTTTTCATAATTTTACTATATTTATATTTTTGGATAATTCTATCTCATGATCGATGCTAGAATCAAGATTAGTTGCATCTAATATATTTTGTAAATAATGTGAATTGCAACTTTTTTTTATCATGGCAGATAGGTGAATCATCAAATACTACATGCAACTATTTTTCAACCGAAGCATTCTATAAATTATAGGCTATATAAGTTTTACTGTAAGTTCCTGTAATTAATTATCCATTAATTTGACATATTTAGAATAATATTTTATTTTTATTAATTAAAATAATTAATTATGACAAAAAATTTAGAAAGTGTGTTAAAAATATGTAATTTAAAATATCGAAGTTATTGAGTGTTGGAAACTTAATTTCAGAAGTTTGACAAACCGAGCGTATAAAGATTGAACAAACTGATCAAGAAGACGGAAAAAACTGATCTAAAATTACGCAAACTATTGGATGCCTAACTGAAGATTAGTGCGCATCTAAGGAAACTAAACTAAGCTAACTGAACTATGAAGTGGACATGATGATTGATTGGAACTGATCAATTTTACTACAATCAGTTGAGAGCTATCAGCTTATTGACCCGTCATCAGTTAAGGAATGTAACTATCAACCGACAACTGTACAAAGGCATACTGCAACATGTAGTGGGAACGCCACATTTCAGCAATGCAACCATGTACGATTGTCCGAAGGATATTGACATGAAAAACAATGGATAGAAAGATTCAAACGTATTCATTGTTACCGTTGGAAGAAAAGCCTATAAATAGTCAAGAAGAGCAGCTGAGAACTATAACGAACAAAACTTCCAAGTTGTTATTCTGCTGAAATCTCCTCTCAAGCTTTCTGGTCAAATTCAAAAGATTTCAAAAGCTCACACTTAGCATATAAATTTATAGCATTCAAGGCTATACAATGATCTCACAAGCGCAAACACTTATTGTTGTGATTTTTGATCTTATAGAGATTAGTTGTGCTGAGTAGTTTCCGATCAATTGAGAACTGATAAACTGTATTGAAACTAAGAATTTCAGTTTGGCATTGTTAAGTCTAAAACTGAAGGGGTTCTGCACAAATCTTGTATTGATCTAATTCTTTTAGTGAATTTCCTATTTCTAGATAGAAGGAATGACAGAGTGATTGAAACCTTCGAACATCCATAAATCTTGTGACTCTTAATTTCAATTTTATTTTATCTGTTAGTCAGTTTATTTCCGCTCATTCATTAGTTAACTGATTGACACTGACATAACAAGATTCTCGAGTTCAGTTTATCACTAAACTAACTCATTATTTGAAAAGGAGGTAAAATTGTCAAGTGTTTATTCAAACCCCCTCCCCTCCTTCTAAACACTCTTTCACCCATCAACTGATCCTATCAAGTGGTATCAAAGCAGTTGAATCTTGTTTCAGAATAATCCTACCTACAAAATCTGATTACCATGTCTTCCTTCAACAAAATCTAATGTTCTCAAGAGAAAGGTTCGATGACTGGAAGATTAGGATGCAGGCTCATCTAGCTGCATAAGATAATGACATGTTATATGTCATTACTAACAAGCCCATGAGAATACTGAAAGCAAATACTATTGTAGCCATAAGTGATGGCGCACCACACCGTATTGAAAAGCCAAGAGAAGAATGGACATCAGAGGACAAAATAAAAGCCAACTTGGACAATGTGGCCAAAGATATCTTGTACAAACGCTGGATAAAATCACTTTCAGCAAAATAAAGATGTGCAAGACTGCAAAAAAATCTGGGAGAAGTTGACTCTGTTCTGCGAAGGAAATGAGCAAACCAAATAGAATAAACTTTCAGTTGCTGTTCAAAATTTGATAATGTTAAAATGAAGATTGTAGAATCTATGCACGAATATGATGAGAGAATCAGGAGCATAATAAACAAAATTGAATGCACTTGGAAAGGTGTATTCAAATAAAGAAGTAGCGCTGAAGGTAGTCAGAGGTCTCTCCAAGGAATGAGATGTTAATACAATGGTTATGAGAGAATAAAAGGACCTGAATAAGGTCAAATTACATGATCTATTTGCTGATCTGAAGGCCTATGAGTTCGAGTTGCAAACGAGAGAAGGAGAACCTTCCACACTAGCAGCAACAACATCTCTTAGTACTGTCAAACTGGAACCAACTGGTTCAGTTGAGAAAACTGCTGATCAGTTAAGCAATGACACAATGTCATTATTTGTCAAAAAATTAGGAAGATTCATGAGAAGAAATCAAAGCTCTTTTCAAAGAAAATATCAAAGGAATATCAGCAAGGAAGAACCAAATTATTGCTACAATTGTGGCAAAACTAGACACTTCATTGCTGGCTGTCCTAAGCCAAAAAAGGATAGTCGAGTGTCAGCTGAAAAGGGAAAGAAATCACATGAGCACAGGAGAAGAACCAAATATGATAAGAAATCATTCAGAAAGAAACACGAAGTTCTTCTAGCTGAGGAAAGTAAATCCAAATGGGCTGAATCTGACAGCGACGAATCAGAACCTGAGAGATTGAGCAACTCCAGCGATGATGAGGAAGTCAAGTGTCTGATGGCTGATGACACGAAACTAGAATAAACCAGTGAACAGTTATTCTATTTTATTTCAATTGAATTTAAACGTGATGAACTTATTTCCACATTACATGACATGGTCAACGAGTATCACATGCTTACTCTCTCAGTTGAGAAGGCCAAAGCAAAGAAAATTGATCCCAATGACGATAAAACTGAATCTGATAAATCAGTTGAACTGTTGAGTCATAAACTAGAGATTGCTGAGCTGAATGCTGAAAGAAGAAAGAATCAATCTATGATTCAGCAGTTAACGCTTGAGAATTCAAAGCAAACTGAGCTTATTCATGCATTGAATAAATCATCAGTTGCACTAGCTAAAATTCAAGATATGCAAAAATCAGTTACCAATAAAACTGGTTTAGGTTTTAACAATCATGATAAAACTTCTACCAGTGATACTCAGCCAAAACTGAACATGGGCAAAGGGAAATATATTCACTTTTTCAAATCAGTTGTGGTACAAGAACAACCTGAGCCGAGTAAACCAGTTGAACAGCCTATTGAAAATAAGAACAAGGTTAAAAGATATGGAATTGGTTATAACCCTAAAACTTCAACTGATACGTGTAGCTGGCCACCTAAAAGGTTTGGCAATAAACCTGATTTCTCCAAATGGCTATTCCAATTACTATAACTGTAAACCAGTTCAGAAAAGATATCGATTTAACTAGTTGAACAAGGATAAGGCACATATTGCCTCATCTGCACACAACACACCAAGCACACACAAGCCGAGAAAAATCATTTGGAACACAGTAAATCGAAAGTCAGTCAGACTGATCCAAGTCTGGGTTCCTAAAGGACTAATCAGTTTAGGAACCAAATAGATATGGGTAACAAAATTATCATTGTGTGTGATTGCAGGTGACAGATACAAACAAAGAATCAATCTGGTATCTGGATAGTGGATGCTCGCGGCATATGACAGGAAATGCAAATTTGCTATCCCAACTGATCAAATACATTGGTCCAAACTTCAGTTTTGGAGACAACTCTAAAAGTAAAACTGTGGGCAAGGGTAAGCTTATCCATGATAACTTTACTATCGATAATTTGAAGTATAACATGATTATCATCAGTCAGTTATGCGACAACAATTTCTCATTTCAGTTCAACATACACACTTTCTCAGTTAGAAACTCAACTGATGAGATCATTTTAACTGTCAATAGTTGTGAAAACTTACAAAGTCAGTTGGACTGATCAACCTAATGAACTAGTTTTTTTTATAGCTTCAAAATATTCTAAGAACTGGTTATGGCAAAAAAGGTTGAACCACCTAAACTTTAAGTCTATTTCTTATCTGAGTAACCATGATCTTGTCACCGGTTTGCCCAAAATAGATTTTTCAAATGATAAAATTTGTTCAGCATGTCAGTTTTGTAAGCAAGTAAGATCTTTATTTAAAAACAAGGGGAGTAAATCATCCTCCAAAGGCTTAGAACTGCTGCATATGGTTCTTTTTGGTCTTATACCAGTCCTTTTTAGAGGAAATGAATTACACCTTGGTGATTGTTGATGAATTTTCTAGATTTACTTAGGTTATTTTTTTAAAATCTAAGGATCAAACTGCTGCACAACTGATTAAACTTTTCAAAATATTATTAAATGAAAAATCAGTTGGTATTGATAGAAAAAGGTCTGATCGAGGGACTGAATTCATCAATCAAAATCTTTCACAATTTTTAGAAAATACTGGAATCAAGCATGAGCTCTCGGCAGCTAAAACACCTCAGCAAAAAGGTGTAGCTGAGAGAAGAAATCGAACCCTTAAAGAAGCTGGTAGAACAATGCTTGTTAATTCTGGTATTTCTCAGCAGCTGAAACTTGAGATATAAAACTTATGCGCGCCCTCCTTCCGCGCATATGCGCGAAGTTCTCTGGAATTGCACTTGGCATACCATATGACTCGCGCATATGCGCACACTCACATCGCGCATATGCGCGAGGTCTTCTGCCCTCGTGCATGTGCGCACATTATGTCGCGCATGTGCGCGAGAGGTACTGTCCTCGCACATCAAATTTCGCATGCAAACTCAAATCAAGTCTCGGAGCGATCCTTCGTTATCATATCAATTCATCAATCAATAATCGCCGATTAACAGATAAACAAATCCCGGGCATTACATTTCTCCCCCCTAAGATACGATTTCGTCCCTAAAATCACAGACAATTAAATCATATCTATAAGAAGGTATAACAGAAGCTAAATATAAAACTCATATCAGTGAAATAACTCTGGGAATCTCTGTCTCATATCTGACTCAGTCTCCCAGGTAGCTTCTTCAATGCCATGATGACTCCACTGAACTTTCACAAGCGGAATAGTCTTCGTTCTGAGCTGCTTTTCTTTACAATCGAGAATCTGGATCGGCTTTTCGAAGTAACTCAGTGTCTCGTCAAGTTCGGCCTCGTCTGGCTGAATAATATGTGAAGAATCAGGAAGATATTTCCGCAACAATGATATATGAAAGACATCATGTATCCCAGACAATGAAGGCGGTAAGGCGAGTCGATAGGCACAATCTCCTATCTTCTCGAGAATCTTATATGGCCCAATGTAACGTGGAGAAAACTTCCCTTTCTTGGCAAATCTGACAACTCCTCTGAAAGGTGAAATCTTCAAGAATACTCGGTCTCCAGCCTCAAATACCAATGGTCTACGTCGAACATTGGCATATTTGGCCTGTCTATCTTGAGCTATTTTCATTCTCTTCTTAATCAGCTTCACTTTCTCTGTCATATCTCTGATCATATCAGGTCCAATCTCAGGTACCTCAGAGATATCATCCTAACATAGAGGGGATCTCCACTTCTTACTGTATAACGCTTCAAATGGTGCCATCTCAATACTCGTCTGATAGCTGTTGTTGTACGAGAACTCACAAAGTGGAAAAGATTCTTTCCAACTAGTGCTAAAATCAAGCACTACTGCTCTCAACATATCCTCCAGTGTCTGGATAGTCCACTCTGACTGTCCGTCGGTCTGTGGATGATATGAAGTACTTAGATGTAACTTCGTACCTAGAGCCTGCTGCAAACTTTTCTAGAAGTGCGAAGTAAACCGAGGATCACGGTCTGATACAATCGACTTTGGCACTCCGTGCAATCTGACCACTTCTCTGACATAAATCTCTGCCATCTGGTCATGTCTGTACTTTATCTTTTACGGAACAAAACATGTTGATTTGTTTAATCTGTCAATCACAACCCAAATCGTATCAAAACCTCGGAAGGAACGTGGTAGCTTCGTCACAAAATCCATAGAAATGTGATCTCATTTCCATTCAGGAATTGACAAGCTCTGTAACAAACCTCCTGGTTTCTTTCTTTCTGCTTTCACCTGTTGGCAATTCAGACATTTGGATACAAATTCAGCAATATCAGCTCTCATCTGTTTCCACCAAAACTGTCTTTTCAAATCACTATACATCTTTCTGCCACCAGGATGAATACTGAATCGACTGTTATGCGCTTCTGACAAGATCTGTCATTTCAACTCTGAAACATTCGGCACAACAAAACGATTATTCACATATAGTACACTTTCACGTACTTGATAGCCTGATCGATGCCCTTATCTGACCATCGATATCGATTTCTGAATATTCTGATCAACTTTCTGAGCCGTTTTAATCCTCAAAATCAGCTCTGGTTCAACTTGAACATCATATAATCTCAGCGGTCTAAATTCTGTCTCAAATACCAATCCAGACAAAAAAAAATCTTCTATCATATTCGAAACACCAATCTTCGATAAGGATAAAGAACATACCTTTCGACTCAGTGCATCAGCTGCTGTATTTGACTTCCTTGTATAGTACTTGATTTCACAATCGAAATCTTTCAATAAATCAAGCCATCTTCGTTGCCTCATATTCAACTCAGACTGTGAAAACAGATATTTCAGGCTTTTGTGATCAGAATAAATCTCAACTTCTCACCGTATAAGTAATGTCGCCATATCTTCAATGCAAAGACGATGTTTGCCAATTCAAGATTATGAATTGGGTAGCGAGTCTCGTGTGGCTTCAACTGTCTCGAATCATAAGCAATAACATGGCCTCGCTGCATCATAATATATCCCAGCCCTATGTGAGAAGCATCACAATAAACAAAAAAGTCACCAATACCTGATGGGATAGTCAAGATCGGAGCACTGGTCAGTCTCTTATTCAACTCCAGAAAACTGGACTCACAGTCTGAAAGGATCAGTTAGACGGATGAATAGAGTTTAGAAGGGGGGGTTGAATAAACACTTCACGAATTTTATATTCTCTTCGAATATTTGGATTCAGTTCTGTTACAAAATGACTCTAGGTATCACGTCAGTCAATGACAATCAGTTAAACTGAAGAAAACAGTTGCGGAATATGAACTGACTGAAAGATAGAATATCTAACTGAAATATAATAACTGAAGTAAAAGAACACAATTGTTTCTGGATGTTCGGAGATTTGAATAACTCCTACGTCACCCCTTCTATCACGAAGATAGGATATCCACTAAAAGACTTTGATCAAATACAAGACTTGTACTGACCCACTTCAGTTTGGACTTAACAGTGCCAAAACTGAAACTCTTAGTTACAAACGCTTTTACAGTCCTTGACTGATCTTAGCACAACTTAAAGAATTAGCAGATATTACAAAGTGCTATTAAGCTCAAATGTATAGCCTGAATGCTACTGATAGAAATAGCAAGCGAGAGCTTTCGATATTTGAATGCAAGTAAAGAATTTTGTAGCGTAACAGCAAGCTTCAAAGAGATTCGAATTTCATTGTTGGTTGATGTCTGTTTCTCAGCTGCACTCTTCAACTATTTATAAGCTTCCATTTCAACGGTAACATTAACTGCTGTTTGAATATTATATCCGTTGATATGGCACGTCGTTATTCTTCCGACAACCGTACTCTGTGACCTCTGAAATGCGGCATCCCACTAATAGTTGCAGACTGTAGTGGTACTATCTGTCGGTTGTTAATGACGTGTTCAACTGAATTAATCAGCTGCTGGGCAATTAGCTGGTGAGGAGAAAAATTGAGTTGCATTTCAGTTGCGTAGATCAGTTTACTATATTCAGTTGGTTCGCATAATCAATTGGCAATTTGTCAAACGCCGTAATTTTGTTTCCAACAATTTCCTCCTTTAAGGTATTTGACCAAACTAAGCACAAAATAACTGAACAACTGAACTCATCGTAGATAACATAAAAGTTTTGATATAGAATTGAGTAATCAGACAATGACTCAAAGACTGTTCTTCTTTTGTTGATCTAGCAGCTCTTTAATCTCTTCCCCCTTTTTGTCAAATAAACCCATCTTAAGAGATAACTGCCGAACATCGGTTGATAAGATATTGATAGAAGTGGATATGTTAGAGACGGCAGAGAGCATTGTGGTTTGCAACGAGTCTATTTTTCTTGTTACAAGCGTCTCCAGATTTTCAACTCGTTTGCTGATAACGTCTTGAGTGATGGAGAGACTCTGAGCCAAACCTTTGTTCTTTTGAATTGCGTCCACTGACTGAGAAAGAGAGGTTAAGGCTTCTTGAATTGCTTCCAGTTTCTCTGAGTTGAATGCTTCAGAATGTTCTAGCTTCAGAGAATGTTCTAGTTGAGTATGCTGGATTTTGTACAAATCATTAATCACTTTGTGTATATTATGCTGAATGTCCTGAATCTCTTCAAGAACAAAATCAAGATCTTTGGCGGAATGAGGATTTGGCTGATCCGACGCTCCAGTTTCCTGAGAGAGTCGATCAAAAACCACCTTGGTTCTTTCAGATATCATTGTTTCAGCAATAGTCGATGCTGGAACATCTGTTTCAGTTACTTCCGCTTGGACAGATGAGGTGAAGAGTGATGTTGATTAGCATTTGAACTTTCCTGCTGAATGTGAGAGTTTGCAGGGTCTTCAACTAGAGGGTCATGAACTGATGCTTCTGCCTGATGAACATATGAGATTCAAGCTGACACAACATTTGGAAGATTTTCAGAATTAGTTAATAGAGCCTCCAGATTCTCAGTAATTTGGTGATCTGGTGATTGAACAAACATCATAGCTTGATCATTTGGTTCAGAAATGACAGCTTTAACTGTCTCTTCAGTTAAGATGGGATTCACTTCAACTGCTTGAACAGCGGAGTGATCAACTGACAAAGGTTCATTGGTGGAAGATTCTTGAACCACTGATTGAATAATTTCATCAATATGAGCTAGTGTCAATTCAACTTCTGAATACATCTTGGGATCATCAATAGGAGGTGATGACAAGGATGAAGGTGGAGCAATTGAAGATGAGGAGACATCTGCTTTCTGAGAAATGGTAGCAGTAGTGTCCTTATCAGGCTCTCCAGCTGATTGTTCAGCTAGTTCTTCAGACACAATTTCTTGAGAAAATGCTGGGATGATCAGTTCTTGATCCATTTCCCACTGTTTAATTTCTGCTTATAGTTCAATCAAATCTGTTTCCAGTTGAGCATACACTGCTTTATCATTGAATGCAGTTGGACTTGTGGGATTGAAATTTTGCCGAAGCTCAGTAACAATCTGCAACAGCTTCTTTTTCTTGAAAGATCAAAGAAATACCTCTTCATCTGCAAAGCTTGATAAATTGAAGAAGCTTTGACCATCTTCAGCACTACTCTTTCCAGATCAATAAATCATTTCAGCTTAGATTTTTTGTGGAGGTCCTTGGCAAAAACACGAACTCTGAAATTTACCCATTCTTCAAAAACTTGGAGCTTCTCTTCAGCAAATTTATTGACCTCTTTCCAAATTAGATCAATGTGAGTTTGAATGGCATTCGAAGGTCTGGGCTCTTCTTGTATTTTACCTTTCCCTTGGAGTCAGTCAAAATATGAGGAATGGTTAATCCAGACGTAGTTACATCAATCTTCTCTATGAGCACAACTCCTGTTGGTCTGGCAAATGGTAAAGGGGAGTAAGGAGAAATATTAATAAGTGGAGCTTTTACTCCAGCAAGTCTTGTTTTATCACTAGATTTAGTGATTTTACTCTTTGGCGGAATGGTGAACAAGGGTAACTGATCCTCAGTTGAGGACTCAGTTGGAATTGCCTTCAATGGAACAGCCTGGATTGGCTGTTGAGCTCCTGATTTCATCACCCTATCAGTTGGTATGACTTCAACTGTAGCAATAGGTTTGGTTTTCAGTGTCCGTGGTTTCTTGACAATTGGAGGAGACGGGGTCTTCTTTACATCAGAATCACTGATAAGCATTTTGCCTTTGAAGTCTTCTTCTGTGCTAGATTCTTGGCAATCTTAACTGATTTGGGAGCAGCCTGCTACATTCCAATCTTTGTTTTGATCTTAATAAATTTTTCAGGAGAGATGTTCAACTTAGTTTTTGGTGGCAAAATATTCTTGGCATTGAACACTTTGAATTTAGATAATCTCTCGGAATCATCAGTTACTAACCGTTTTACTTTCATCAAATAGCTCAGTTGCATTGCAAAACCTTTTGACTGCTTGGTGGAAGATAACATATTCTTCAAGATATTGAAAAGGAGGTTCTTCCAGTTGAGTCTTCGTCCAGCTATGATGACAGTAATGGCTTGAAATTTTTCTCCAAAGTTAAAGCAGCAAAAGATCATGCCTTTGCCAATAGCTCCTTGGCTACAATGTCGGCCAGTAACTGAACCTCATGCTTCAGCTACTTCTTTGGATCGGAAACTTTGATTTTCCGCCCATCAGCAGAAAGTAAGGTTTGCATCTCTTCGACATTAGATTCTTTGACATCAGCAAGTTATGCTAACCCATCAGTAGGCAGCAAAAATAATTCTCCAAGAGAGTCTTCAGAGATGGTCAACAGGTGATTGTTGACAGTAGAGATGATGCTTCCATCAGAGTTGATAAATCCATTTGAGTAGAAATCTTGAAGTTCCTTCGGATAGATCTCTTGTGAGAATTACCCTAAGAAAGTTTTCAACCCTGCTGATTCAAGCTTCAGAAAGACATTCTTCACATCGGCTTCTCCGATTGATAGGGCCAACTCAAAATTGATAGCCATAGCGTTCAATAAGTGTGCCGGAATTTGATTTGCCATTTCTGAGATTATGAAAACCTAAAATTTCACAAGACACAAGCTCAGAGTGTATGAGTTTTCTCTTGAAAATTGAGGTACGCGTAAGAAAAAACTGAAATTAAGCGGAGAATTGTACTTATGTACGTGACTATTCAAATTCTGGACACGTGTTAGTCCATTGAAAATTTTGAATGAAAACATGTATACGTGTGTTGTAAGCGTGTACAATTTAAACGGTTAATATGCGTCCACGTTTTAAGATAATATTCATCATGAGATAGCAGTCAGTCACGTCACTTGATTTGAAAAATAATATGGTTAATTAGTTAACTTATATGAGAAGATTAGTGAAATACCCAACTGAACGATCAGTTGTAAGACTGTGTCCTTTCAGTTGAGAGTTGACTAACATTTGTCTTCTCAGTTAACCTCTTAAAACCAATATTCCCTCTTAAGAGATGCATATAAAAATTACGAGAATATAAGCAAGACTAATTAAAATTATCCTAATGCTTAGTAGTGTAATCGTCTGCTGTAATGACATTGTCCTTTCATCTTCCTTGTCCTGGTTTATAAATAAGAGTAGAACAGTTAGTTGCAAATATATCAGCAAAAGAAATTCAACAGCTAAAATGGCAGATGCAAGTAGTTCAAAGGCTCCGGATATGGCTAAAGAATTTATGCGAGCTGCACTGGAGAAAAGGAAAGAGACAATAGAAGAAGAAGTCTTCCATCAAATCCTTCGCTACTGGGAGGATTTACAAGAACTCCGGTTACTTTGGGAGAATGAGATGGCTACCACTCCCGTCCTGGTGGAGACACTGGAGAAATACCGGGAGCGCCTGCACGTGGCACACACGGTGAATATTTTTGAGTATGACAGAGATTATTAGCTGATGCTCTATAAGGAGAAGAGAATCCGAGAGCTTATGGCTGAGTCTGACAGCTTCCATAAGACTTCCACTGGAGATTTAACTCGATGGATGAGCAAGTGGAGTGTGGGGACCCGGACGCTAATCAAGTTCTTAATCGTCATTGGGACTAATTAATCAATTATAAAACAGGGTCTAATTTTTTTTTTTTTAAATACAAAGCGGAACGTAGTGAAATAAAACATATATACATCTCAGTATAAAAGTACAAGTCTTGTACCACATACATTTAATCAACTAAGGTTTAACAACTAATATCAAGTGTCTAACCCTATCTCTAATCCAAGTCCGGAGCCTCCACGCTATTTAATCTTCTCTCATCTTCTTCTTGACCCTGATCCAGCCCCACCTGTTGTCATGCACACAAACAAAACAAGACAACAGCCGGATAACTCCGGTGAGATATGAATATCCCAGTATAAACAATGTAAACATGCAATCATATAAAAGCATATACGAAAGCATATAAGAATTATTCATAACATGTCTCAAATCAGAAACATAAATCAATATCAAACATTCAATAATCATGAATGGTATAAACAATGTAAAACAACATGTCATATCAGACTCAACTCAACCGACGCGTCGTCTCAAACTCGACTCAACTGACGCGTCGTCTCAGACTCGACTCAACTCTAATCTAGGGATCCCGATGTCTGGATATAGGTAATTATATCGAATCCCAGTCGATAGGAATGAATCAATCCCTAAACGGCATCGATATAATTCATATATCAGTGTCTAGGCGAATCAGCCGCAGAATTGACGACTCAGTCAATAACCCGACGAATCAGCCGGTAACTAGGCGAATCAGCCCACAACCAGACAACTCAGCCTGTAATTACGCGAATCAGCTTAAGTTTAGACGAATCAGTCAATCACCAGACGAATCAGCCGGTGACTAGGCGAATCAGCCTATAATAAGACAAATCAGTAAATAACCCGACGAATCAGCCGGTGACTAGGCGAATCAGCCTATGACTCAACGACTCCGAAATCAATACATAAAATCAGTATCTAAGCAAATCAATCAATGACTAGCGAATCAGCAGTCATTACATGCAGTGGCTATAAATCAATAGACTACAATCATAAGTCTCATCAATTGCAAATATCAATGCAATAAATGGCAGTATGTGATTTAGGGAGACTCGAGTCAAACCTCACTCGAGTTGTGCAATCCCAACTCAACATTAATTTATACCTTTCTTTCTGATACTCTGATTCTGTCGAAGTCTCGAACTCAAATCTGTCAATACTCAATCTGACAAGAACAATATCGAGGAGTATAATATCAATACCCCACTCGAATCAAATCTGTTCTGCTCAATACTTAACCTAATTCACTATCGATGGCATAACGGTATAATATCAATATACCCAACAATACCATATCAATCAGATATTAATTCTAATATCTCATACTCGATAACAACTCAATTCTGATATCAATTCTCAATCAACTCAACTCTAAAAATCATAACAATTTCATATGGTATATGTTCCTCAGTCCGGTTTCGATTATACGATGTCTAACATGCCAAGAACATCATATATGAATCATATCAGATTCTGACAATACCATAATTTCAAATCATATCAAAACGTAGCAAAACTTACGTCCAGTTGTAGCCTACGTCGATAGGAATACAGTACTGTACTCGGATTCAAAATCGGACGGACGGATTGATCGTAAATCAAAATCTAAAATTGAAAGCAATTCTTTCCTCAAGCCTTCGTTTCTGTTTCTTACAAATTCTGAAGGCAATTTTCGAAGTTACATATATATATATATATATATATATATATATATATATTGCATGTAATTCATACGTGTCTTCCCAAAATTTTGCCACAAAACCTCTCGCGCATATGCTTGCTTCATCTCGCGCATATGCGCCAAAGATTCTGGAGCTGTCGCGCATATGCGCGCATTTTCTCGCGCATATGCGCGAGGGCTTCTGGACCCCTCGCGCATATGCGCGTGTTTCTTCGCGCATGTGCGCCGGTAATTTCTTTTGAGATGTTAGGCCGAACATCTCGAGATGTTCGGTTGAACATCTTGGCTTATATTATAACGATTCCCGACCTCGTCATTTGAGTTCTTATAACCTCAATCATGTCAATAATCAATGTCTGATTATAATAATTAATTCTCGGGCATTACATTTCTCCACCTCTTAGATCTGAGTTCGTCCTCGAACTCACCAGTAATCGATTCAGAATAAATGTATATATAGAGTTTAATTCAACACTCAAATATCTGATTCCGGTCTGGAATTAGAATTCACTAAGTATAATGTCATAATACTTCTCCAATCCTTCTGACGGAATCAATCTCGCATTACTGGCTATAAAATGTCCGTATAAACCAATCTACAGTTCATCACATATCCGTACCATCTGCTGTTATCAAAGACATCTACAGTCTTCAGCTTCAAATACCACTCGTCATCATCTGACGTTGGTTTCTTAAATCGGTCCATTCTGAACTATATTCATCTTCCTTCGAATTTTCTTCAAAAGAAATCTGTAGTATTCACCGTATACTGTCTTGTCTATAACTATCTCATTACCCATCTGATAAGCTGATAGTTATTGTCACACAGTGATAATAAGTCATATCAATTGGTGCTAACATCCAGCACTAAAGCTGTACAAAAATCTTCTAATATCTGGCTAATACATTCTGACAGTGTGCCAATCTGTAAAACAATCTAAAAGAAAGCTCGTGATACATTCTGTCACGAATACAATCGCAAGTAAAATCACAATCTGACATAGTTTACTGTGGCATTCTGATCTTTCTGACCACTTTTCTGACATCAATCTGTGTCATCTGGTCATGTTTGTACGTAATCTGGTACAAACTGATAGCTATAGATTGAACAATCTATCAATCTTAATCATATCATATTACACAATCTGTAAAAATGACGGTAATTTCATTACAGAGGCTATAGAAATGTACTCCCATTTCTATTTAGAATTTTACAATTCTGTAATAAATCTTCTAATTTCTATCTTTCTGTCTTTTCTGTTAGCAATTCAGACATATCAGTACAATTTCTGCCAACATTTCTGTTATAACTGATCTCAATCACAACTATCTGTTCGAATACAATACAATCTCAATCGTCAGACTGAACACTGAATCCATGACAGTAAGCTTCTGACAATATCTGTCCTATCTGATTCGAACTATTTGATATACACAAATCAGTTAATAACATAAATTAAAGAAGAAATACCTACCTGGTATTCGGCTCTGACTATTACTATCAAACTTTGCTGTAAAATTCTGACACATCTGATATCACAGAATAATCAATCTCATACAACATACACAATCACATATCTGTTACTCTGATCGACACTCTGTTCTGATTATCGATATTGAGTTCTAAACATTCTAATCAGCTTTTTGAACTGCTATCGTTTCAAAATCAGCTCTGATTCGGACGATACAACATAATCTCCGTTGTCTACAATCAATAACTTTCATATCATTGGTAAATCAGCCAATGATAGACTCAATTTCAGTAAATCAACTGGATACATAAGGAGTCATTCTGCTCCTTTCTGTATAATCGAGTCATAGCTAGTACGAATATCAAAGGAATTCTCAGTCTAGAATTCTTATCGTACAATAGTCATCTCATGGTCATCTTAGGTCTGATTCTATGGAATTAATCTATGGTAGCTCTGTACTTGGTCAGCATATCAATATCAGTAATGCAATCCCAAAATCAGAGAACACTAGCACAATCACAAGCTACCACACAATCTAACTCGATCTCATTCTCATCCTACTGTAGTATACAAGATCTAACAGAAATCACTGATACAAGATCTTTTCCCAAAGGAAAATAAACAATTACTACAGTAAATAGGGACTCAACAGATAATGCATGCATCAACGCAAATCTTTCAGAAATAAAAGTATGTGAAGCACCAGCATCACTCAATACATATGCAGGATAATCAAACAACTCAGTTACCTGCAACATTATCATCTGGTGATTCTTGAGCCTGCTCCTCGGTAAAAGCAAATATTCTGGCCTGCTGTCTAGGAGGCTGGCCGACTGTCTGGCTTCCTCCTGGCCTCTGCTGTGACTGAGATGGTGCTGGCTGAAATGAAGGAACGGCAGCTGATCGTCTACTCCACTGTGCCGCTGATCCAGATGGTTCAGCTCCCTGGAATCTTTGGGAACCCCTCTGTGGACATACTCTGGCAAAATGTCCCAGTTGTTTGCAGAAGTGGCAACTACCAAGTACTCCTTGGCATTGCTCAGTGGAATGTCTCCCTCCACAATTTACGCAGTAAGCTCCAGTATAACTATGCTGAGAACCACTAGAGCTAGAAGAACTGCCGCCAGTCTTCTTAAACTGCTTTCCTCTAGCTTTCAGAAAATCTTTCGTTCCACCACTGCTACTGCCACCCTCAAATCTGGGAGGTGGTTGCTGTGGTCTTGACATTGGAGGAACAAATTCAGCTCCTCTCTGCCTTATCAGGCCCGCCTCAGCGCCCTTTGCTCTATTCATGGCATCAGCAAAGTTATTGGGTCGCCCTGTATTCACCAATGTAAATATATCGGGATTCAAGCCATTGATGAACTGATCGGCAACGGCTTCGTCATTTCCAGCCACATGTGGAGCAAACTTCAACAAGGTCGAGAACTTGGTCACATATTCTTCAATGTTCAGCTGACCCTGTCTCAAATTGGCAAACTCCGCCCCCTTGTCTTTTCTGTACGATATTGGGAAGAATCTCTGATAAAACTCAGTTTTAAATACATCCCAAGTAATAATCGTACCTCGTTGCTCCAAGGCCCTCTTCATTGTAACCCACCAGCTTTGAGCAACATCAAGCAACTGGTGCCCAATCAATTTAATCCGGCGCTCATCACTGTACTCCAGTGAATCAAACAGCAACTCAATGCTACCTAACCAACTCTCACACTCGACTGATGTCTCAGTACCTTTCAGAGTGGGTGGTTTGAATGGCTGAAACCTCTTCAGAAAGGTTTCCATTGGAGTCGGTGTCACATCCATTGGAGGATTCGATGTACTACCTTGTTCTGGTATTCTTCTAGGAGGCATATCTGAAACTCAAAAGGATTAGTGACCCAATCCAACACATCTGTTTCAATTCAATCCTTCCTCCGATCATCTTACTGCTGATCGAGAATCGATTCAGATTCGTTCCCAATAATACATATTACAAAATCAAATCAGATAAATCAAGTAACATGTATTATATAAAGCAGTAAGACATGCTAGCATTCAAAAGCAGGAAAGAAAACCTCAATCTACCCCGCTCACTAGCCTCTTCTATCTCAATCTAAAGGATCCATCGCTCTGATACCACCTGTTGTGGGGACCCGGACGCTAATCAAGTTCTTAATCGTCATTGGGACTAATTAATCAATTATAAAACAGGGTCTAAATTTTTTTTTTAAAATACAAAGCGGAACGTAGTGAAATAAAACATATATACATCTCAGTATAAAAGTACAAGTCTTGTACCACATACATTTAATCAACTAAGGTTTAACAACTAATATCAAGTGTCTAACCCTATCTCTAATCCAAGTCCGGAGCCTCCACGCTATTTAATCTTCTCTCATCTTCTTCTTGACCCTGATCCAGCCCCACCTGTTGTCATGCACACATACAAAACAAGACAACAGCCGGATAACTCCGGTGAGATATGAATATCCCAGTATAAACAATGTAAACATGCAATCATATAAAAGCATATACGAAAGCATATAAGAATTATTCATAACATGTCTCAAATCAGAAACATAAATCAATATCAAACATTCAATAATCATGAATGGTATAAACAATGTAAAACAACATGTCATATCAGACTCAACTCAACCGACGCGTCGTCTCAAACTCGACTCAACTGACGCGTCGTCTCAGACTCGACTCAACTCTAATCTAGGGATCCCGATGTCTGGATATAGGTAATTATATCGAATCCCAGTCGATAGGAATGAATCAATCCCTAAACGGCATCGATATAATTCATATATCAGTGTCTGGGCGAATCAGCCGCAGAATTGACGACTCAGTCAATAACCCGACGAATCAGCCGGTAACTAGGCGAATCAGCCCACAACCAAACAACTCAGCCTGTAATTACGCGAATCAGCTTAAGTTTAGACGAATCAGTCAATCACCAGACGAATCAGCCGGTGACTAGGCGAATCAGCCTATAATAAGACAAATCAGTAAATAACCCGACGAATCAGCCGGTGACTAGGCGAATCAGCCTATGACTCAACGACTCCGAAATCAATACATACAATCAGTATCTAAGCAAATCAATCAATGACTAGCGAATCAGCAGTCATTACATGCAGTGGCTATAAATCAATAGACTACAATCATAAGTCTCATCAATTGCAAATATCAATGCAATAAATGACAGTATGTGATTTAGGGAGACTCGAGTCAAACCTCACTCGAGTTGTGCAATCCCAACTCAACATTAATTTATACCTTTCTTTCTGATACTCTGATTCTGTCGAAGTCTCGAACTCAAATCTGTCAATACTCAATCTGACAAGAACAATATCGAGGAGTATAATATCAATACCCTACTCGAATCAAATCGGTTCTGCTCAATACTTAACCTAATTCACTATCGATGGCATAACGGTATAATATCAATATACCCAACAATACCATATCAATCAGATATTAATTCTAATATCTCATACTCGATAACAACTCAATTCTGATATCAATTCTCAATCAACTCAACTCTAAAAATCATAACAATTTCATATGGTATTTGTTCCTCAGTCCGGTTTCGATTATACGATGTCTAACATGCCAAGAACATCATATATGAATCATATCAGATTCTGACAATACCATAATTTCAAATCATATCAAAACGTAGCAAAACTTACGTCCAGTTGTAGCCTACGTCGATAGGAATACAGTACTGTACTCGGATTCAAAATCGGACGGACGGATTGATCGTAAATCAAAATCTAAAATTGAAAGCAATTCTTTCCTCAAGCCTTCGTTTCTGTTTCTTACCAATTCTGAAGGCAATTTTCGAAGTTACATATATATATATATATATATATATATATTGCATGTAATTCATACGTGTCTTCCCAAAATTTTGCCACAAATCCTCTCGCGCATATGCGCCAAAGATTCTGGAGCTGTCGCGCATATGCGCGCATTTTCTCGCGCATATGAAGCCCTCGCGCATATGCGCGTGTTTCTTCGCGCATGTGCGCCGGTCATTTCTTTTGAGATGTTCGGCCGAACATCTCGAGATGTTCGGTTGAACATCTTGGCTTATATTATAACGATTCCCGACCTCGTCATTTGAGTTCTTATAACCTCAATCATGTCAATAATCAATGTCTGATTATAATAATTATTTCTCGGGCATTACATGGAGAGCTTTTGTTCAGGAAGAATTGTACACTATAATCCATGATGATTTCTTCAGATGAATAAAATGTCATTTCAATTTATCTCTGTCTTTTATTTTCCTGTATTTGTTTTCAATTTCATCAACTGACAAATAACTCATAAGCAAGATTACTGATAAAGATTAACCGATAAAAATTAATTGATAAAAATTAAGATAAATCAATTAATCCAAGTATATTGCGAAAATGATAAAACTTAGTCTCAGCCAATGGTTTGGTGAAGATATCAGCTGGTTGCTGATCAGTTGAAACATATTCCAGTCTGATGTCCTTCTTCAAGGCATGATCTCTGATGAAGTGATGCCTGACATCTATGTGCTTGGTCCTGGAGTGAAGAACTGGATTGTAGGTAATAGCAATCGTGCTTGTATTGTCACAAAATATGGGTGATTCTTTTGCGTCAATTCCATAATCTCTCAATTGTTGTTGAACCCAGAGCAGTTGAGCACAACAGCTTCCAGCAGCAAGGTATTCTGCCTCAGTTGTGGAAGTTGCTATGGATGTTTGCTTCTTGTTGAACCAAGAGATCAGTCTGTCTCCTAGAAACTAACATGATCCACTTGTACTTTTACGATCAAGCTTACATCCTGCATAATCTGCATCTGAATATCCAACTAAATTGAAAGATGAATCTTTAGAATACCATAACCCAATATTTTGTGTGCGTTTTAGATATTTTAGAATACGCTTGGCAGCTGTAAAATGTGATTGCATAGGATTTGCCTGAAATATAGCACAATGCAAACAATAAATACAATATCTAGACGACTAGCAGTTAGGTACAATAATGAACCTATTAAACCTCTGTAAAGCGTCGTCTCAACTGATATTCCCCCTTAATCTGTGTCAAGTTTACTGATGAACTCATGGGAGTATTTGCAGCTGAACACGATTCCATGCCAAACTTCTTCAGTAATTCCTTTGTGTATCTAGTTTGACTAATGAAAGTACCCGACTCCAGTTGCTTCACTTGTAATCCAATAAAGAATGTCAGTTCACCCATCATGCTCATTTCAAATTTCTCCTGGAGGTTGTTCAACGTAGAATTCTTCTTGCAACTGGCCATTCAGAAATGCACTCTTTACGTCCATCTGGTAGACTTTGAAGTTTTTGAATGAAGCATAGGCAAGGAATATTCTGATTGCCTCCAGTCTTGCAACTAGTGCATATGTCTCATCGTAGTCAATTCCTTCTTCTTGCCTATAAACTTGTGCTACTAGCCTTGCTTTGTTGCGCACAACTGAACCATCTTCATTCAGTTTGTTCCTGAAAACCCATTTTGTACCTATAACAGTTTTTGAAACTGGTCTTGGAACTATGTTCCAGACATTGTTATGGATAAATTGATTTAGCTCTTCTTGCATTGTATTTATCTAGTTTGGATCAGCAAGAGCTTCATCAGCTTTCTTTGGTTCCAGTTGTGATACAAAAGCTGAGTGAATAAATAGATTGAGCATCTGATTTCTTGTTCTCACCGGATCAGATAGATTACCTTTCACCAATTCTGGAGGATGTGATTTCTTCCATCTTAGTTCAGCGTTTATTGCTTCTAAGTCAGCAACTGCATCTGTGGGCAACTGAATGTTTTCAATTTCAGTTGGAGCGGTTTCAGTTGGTAACTGAATATCATTTGTTTTCTCTATCAAATGATCGTTAGGAACAGCTTCTGGTTCAGCTGGTTGATCTAATACTTCAGGTTCAGGTGTTTGGAGGTTGTTTTGATTGATATGATTATCTTCTTCATCATCACCCTCCAAACTGATATCTGTAAATCTATCTACTAGCTCAACTGGATCAGTTGGCTTATCAGTTAGTACAGTTTCTTCAAAAACAACATGGATAGATTCTTCAACATTCAAAGAGTTTTTATTAAAAACTCTATAATCTTTGCTCACGGAAGAATATCCAAGAAATATTCCCTCTGTAGATTTTGCATCAAAAGTTTTTAAATAATTTTTGCCATTGTCAAGAATGAAACATCTGCAGCCGAATATTTTGAAGTATGAAACCACACTTTTTCTTCCATGCCAGATCTCATAAGGTGTTTTCATATGATTCTTATTAATCATTGATCTGTTCTGTGTATAACACGCAGTGTTTACTGCCTCTGCCCAAAATCTTTGAGAAATACCCGAATCAGCAAGCATTGTTCTAGCAGCTTCTTTAAGAGTCCGATTTCTCTTCTCAGCTACACCATTTTGCTGAGGAGTTCAAGCTGCTGAGAGCTCATGCTTAATTTCAGTATTTTCTAAAAAATTTGAAAGAATTTGATTGATGAATTCAGTTCCTCGATCAGATCTGATTCTATCAATACCAACTGATTTTTCATTTAATAATCTTTTGAAAAGCTTGATCAGTTGAGCAGCAGTTTGGTCTTTTGTCTTGTGAAAAATAACCCAAGTAAATCTTGAAAAATCGTCGACAGCCACCAAGGTGTATTTCATTCCCCCTAAGCTCATGACCGGTATTGGAACAAATAGATCCATGTGCAACAGCTCTAAGCATCAGAAAGAGGATTTACGGCCCTTGTTTTTAAAAGAATATTTTACTTGTTTACCAAACTGACATGCTGGACAAATTTTGTCTTTGATAAAATCCATTTTGGGAAAACCAGTGACAAGATCGTGGTTACTCAGATATGCAATAGATTTGAAATTCAGGTGGTTTAATCTCTTATGCCACAACCAGTTTTGAGAAAATTTTGAAGCAACTAAACATACTGGTGCATAAGGTTGATCATTCCAACTAACTTTGTATGTATTTCCACACCGTTTGCTAGTTAGGATGACCTCATTAGTTGAGCATTTGACTGAACAAGAATGTTTGTCAAACTGAACTGAGAATCCATTATCGCATAATTGACTGATGCTAATCAGATTATACTTGAGATTCTCAACTAAAAAACATCATTAATGATAAAGTTTCCATGGATAAGCTTACCCTTACCCACAGTTTTACCTTTGGAATTATCCCCAAAATTGATGTTTTGTCCAGTGTACTTAACCAGTTGAGATAACAAGTTTGACTCTCCTGTCATGTGTCGTGAGCATCCACTATCCAAGTACCATATTGATTCAATGCTTGTATATGTTACCTGCAATCACACACAAGATAAGATTCTGGTACCCTTTTCTATTTGGGTCCAAAATTGATTAGTCCTTTAGGAATCTATACTTGGATCAGTCTAACTGACCGTCCAATTGCTGTATTCCAGATGGTCTTTCCCGATCTGTGTGTGCTTGGTGTATAGTGTGCAGAAGATACAACATGTGATTTGTCCTTTTTCAACTGATTGTTCAGTCAGTATCTTTTCTGAACTGGCTTCCTGTTATAATAATTGGAGTAGCCACTAGAATAATTTTTGCTAAAGCTTTTTGGTGGCTGACTGCGTGAATCAGTTACCAATTTTGGGCTATAACCAATACCACATCTTTTGCTCTTGTTCATACATTCAGTTGGCTGTTCAACCAGTTTACTTGGCTCTGGTTGTTCTTGTACCATAACTGATTTGACAAAGTTAATGTATTTCCCTTTATCCATATTCAGTTTTGGACGAGTATCTTTGGGATACATTTCATCTTGGTTACTGAACCCTAAACCAGTTTTATCAGTAATTGATTACTGTGAGTTCTGTATATCAGTCAATGCAACAGATGATTTGTTCCAAGCCTGAATAAGCTCAGTTTGCTTTGAATTTTCAAGCATTAAATTTTGAATCAATTAATTGATCCTTGCTTCTTTCAGTATTGAGTTCAACAATCTCCTTTTTCAGACTCAACATATCAACTGATTCATCAGTTTTAGTCTTATTGTCGATAGGATCAATTTGCTTTGCTTTAGCCTTTTCAAATGATAAGGAAAGCTTATGATACTCACTAACCATATCATGCAGAGTTGAAATAAGTTATTCTCTGGTAAAATCAGTTGAGCTAAATTCAAATACCTGTTGACTGCTGGACTCCAGTTCTGTATCACCAGCCATCAAGCATTTCACTTCCTCTTCACTGTCACTGGAACTGCATGAAGTTTCTGGTTCTGACCCCTCGCTGTCAGTTTCTGCCCATTTTGATTTTCTCTCTTCAGCCAAGAGCACTTCATGATTCTTCCTAGAGAACTTCTTATCATCCTTGGATCTCTTTTTGTGCTCATATGGTTTCTTTCTTCTTTCACTTGAGCCTTTTCTGTCTTTCTTTGGTTTGGTACAGTCAGCAATGAAGTGAACTGGTTTGCCACAGTTGTAGCAAGAGTTTGATTCTTCCTTGGAATTGCTTCTTTTATATTTATTCTGAAAATTTACCTGATTTTTCCTCATAAATCTTCTGAACTTTTTGATGAACAATGACATGGCATCATTGCTTAGTTGATCAACAGCTTTTTCAACTGAATCAGTTGGTTCTGTTCTAACAGCTGCTAAGGCAGTCGTGGCTGCTAGAGTAGAAGATTCTCCTTCTCGAGTTTGCAGCTCAAACTTGTAAGCTTTCAAATCAGCAAATAGCTCATGAAGCTCAACTTTTTTCGTATCCTTGGATTCCCTCATTGCCATGGTCTTCACGTCCCACTCCTTGGGAAGACCTCTGATTACCTTCAATGCAAATTCTTTGTTTGTGTACACTTTTCCAAGTGCATTTAATTCATTGATGATGCAGCAGGTTCTTTCATCATATTCATGCATCATTTCACCAACTCTCATTTTGATATTGTCAAACTTCTGAGCAGCAACAGAAAGTTTATTTTCTTTGGTTTGTTCGTTCCCTTCGCAAAGCTGGATCAGCTTCTCCCAAATCTCTTTGGTTGTCTTGCACATTTTGATTTTGCTGAAGGTTACTTTATCCAGCGTCTTGTATAGTATGTCATTTGCCACATTATCCAAATTAGCTTTTCTTTTATCCTCTGTCGTCCATTCTTCTCTGGGCTTTTCTATGCGATGAGGTGCCCCATTAGTAATGGCAACAGCTGTGTTGGCTTTCAAAATCTTCATGGGTCCGTCAGTTATGACGTACCACATATCATCATATTGTGCAGCTAAGTGAGCCTGCATTCTTATTTTCCAGTAACCAAAGTCCTCTCTGGAAAACAATGGGATCTTGTTAAAAGAAGACATACTTAACAGTTTGAGTAAGATATTCTGAGACGAAATACAACCGCTCTGATACCACTTTAAAGGATCGGTTAGACAGATGAAAAGTGTTTAGAAGGGGGTTGAATAAACACTTCACGAATTTTATATTCTCTTCGAAGATTAATATTCAGTTCTGTTACAAACTGGCTATAGGTATCACGTCAATCACAATCAGTTAAACTGAAGAAAACAGTTGCGGAATATGAACTGACTGAAAGATAGAATATCTAACTGAAATATAATAACTGAAGTAAAAGAACACAATTGTTTCTGGATGTTCGGAGACTTGAAAAACTCCTACGTCACCCTTTCTATCACGAAGATATGATATCCACGAAAAGACTTTGATCAAATACAAGACTTGTACTGACCCACTTCAGTTTGGACTTAACAGTGCCAAAATTGAAACTCATAGTTACAAATGCTTTTACAGTCCTTGACTGATCTTAGCACAACTTAAAGAATTAGCAGATATTACAAACTGCTATTAAGCTCAAATGTATAGCTTGAATGCTTTTGATAGAACAAGTAAGCGAGAGCTTTCGATATTTGAATGCAAGTAAATAATTTTGCAGCTTAACAGCAACCTTCAAAGAGATTAGAATTTCGTTGTTGGTTGATGTCTGTTTCTCAGCTGCTCTCTTCAACTATTTATAAGCTTCCATTTCAACGGTAACATTAACTGCTGTTTGAATATTATATCCGTTGATATGCCACGTCGTTATTCTTCTGACAACCGTACTCTGTGACCTCTGAAATGCGTAGTCCCACTAATAGTTGCAGACTGTAGTGGTACTATCTATCGGTTGTTAATGAAGTGTTCAGCTGAATTAATTAGCTGCTGGGAAATTAGCTGGTGAGGAGAAAAACTGAGTTGCGTTTCAGTTGCGTAGATCAGTTTACTATATAGTTGGTTCGCATAATCAGTTGGCAATTTGTCAAACGCCGTAATTTTGTTTCCAACACAGTCTTCTGTCCAAACAAATGGGGCATTCTTCTGAGTCAACTGCGTAATCGGTTTAGCAATACTCGAGAAATCTTTAATATAATATCCTGCCAAACCCAAAAAGATGCGCATCTCTGGTACATATGTCGGTCTCGGCCAACTGATCACAGGCTCAACCTTGCTAGGATTAACAGAAATACCGTCTTCGGATATAATGTGACCCAGAAATACCACCTGTCTCAACCAGAATTCACATTTCGACAGTTTCGCATATAGTTTCTCAACCCTCAAAATTCTCAATACAGTTCTCAGATGCTCAGCATGATCAATCATATTCTTCGAATAAATCAAGATATCATCAATAAATATAATGACAAAATCATCAAGATACCTCTGAAACACACGGTTCATCAGACCCATAAATACAGCTGGAGCATTCGTCAAACCGAACGGCAAGACAATAAGCTCATAATGTCCATACCTGGTTCTGAACGCTGTCTTCGAGATATTAAAATCTTTGACTCTCAGCTGATGATATCCAGATCTCAGATCGATCTTCGAATAAACAGAAAAACCCTGCAACTTATCAAATAAATTATCAATACGAGGCAAAGGTTATTTATTCTTTACCGTCGCCTTGTTCAGTTGCCGGTAATCAATGAAAAGTCTCATCGAAACGTCTTTCTTTCTCACAAACAGTACTGGTGCACCCCAAGGAGAAACACTCGGTCTAATGTAACCCTTGGCCAGTAAATCTTCCAACTGATCTTTCAACTCTTTCAATTCAATTGGTGCCATTCTGTACGGAGCTCTAGAAATCGAAACTGTACCTGGTACCAATTCAATGCTGAAGTCTATCTCTCGAATCGGAGGCAATCCCGGAATCTCATCTAGGAAGACTTCAGCAAACTCACACATCACTGGAAAATCCGCCAATGATGGACTCGATTTCAGTACGTCAACTGAATATACAAGGAACCCTCTGCTCCTTTCTGCAACAATCGAGTCATAGATAACACATATATCAAAGGAATTATAAATCTAGAACCCTTACCGTGAAATTTCCATTCCTCAGCTATATCAGGTCTGAATCTCACAATCTTATGGTAACAGTCAACGGTAGCTCTGTACTTGGTCAGCATATCAATACCGATAATACAGTCAAAATCAGACAATCCAAGTACAATACAATCTAACTCAATCTCATGCTCGTCATACTGTAGCATACAATGTTTCACAGAATTCACTGATATCAACCATGTCCCCAATGGAGAAGAGACAGACACTACAGCAGATAATGACTCAACAGGAAATCATGCATCAAAGCAAATCGCTCAGAAATAAACGTATGGGAAGCACCCGTATCTATCAATACATAAGCAGGGTAACCACATAAAGAACAGTTACCTGCAACGACATCATCTGGTGCTTCCTAGGCCTTCTCCTCTGTCAAAGCAAATACTCTGGCCTGCTGTATAGGAGGCTGGCTCACAGTCTGACTTCCTCCTGGCCTCTGTTGTGACTGAGGGTCGTCGGTGCTGGCTGGAAGGAGTGAACTGCAGATGATCGTCTATCTGTCTGAGCCACTAATCCAGATGACTCTTGCTCCCTGGGATCCCTAGGAACCTCTTTGTGGACAGACTCTAGCAAAGTGTCCCTGCTGTCTGCAGATACGGCAACTACCAATCACTCCCTGGCATTGTTCAGTCGGATATCTCCCTCCGCAAGTTCTGCAATAAGCCTCGGTATAACTCTGGCTTTGTCGGGAAGCGCTGGAGCTAGAAGAACTGCTGCCAGAATTTTTAAAATGTTTTCATCTGGCTTTCAGAAAATCTTTCTTTCCACCACTGCAGCTGCCACTCTCAAATCTGGGAGGTGGTTGTTGTGGTCTCGGTGCTGGGGCAACATACAAAGCTCCTCTCTGCCTAATCAGGCCCGCTTCTGCTCCTTTGGCTTGGTTCAGGGCATCAGCAAAGTTATTCGGTCGCCCGGTGTTCACCAATGTAAAGACTTCAGGATTCAACCCATTGATGAACTGATCAGCCAAAGCCTCGTCATTCTCGGCAACATGTGGAGCAAATCGTAGCAAAGTAGAGAACTTGGCCACATACTCTTCAATATTCAACTGACCCTGTCTCAGATTTGCAAACTCTGCCCCCTTGTCCTTCCTGTACGACACTGGAAAGAATCTCTGATAAAACTCAGTCTTAAAGACATTCCAAGTTATATTCGTACCTCGATGCTCCAAGGCCCTCTTTGTCGTGATCCACCAGTTATTTGCAACATCATGCAACTGGTGTCTTATCAGTCGAACTCGACGCTCATCTTTGTAATCCAAGGAATCAAACAGCATTTCAACATCATCTAACCAACACTCACAGTCAACAGAAGTCTCTATTTCTTTCATGGTTGGCGGTTTGAACGACTGAAATCTTTTCAGCAGTGTTTCCAAAAGAGTTTCTGTCATATCCAACGGATTAGAAAAAGTACTACCATGTTCCGGGATTCTTCGAGGAGGCATATAGGAATATCAAAAGGATTAGTAACCCAATATAACAAACATGTTTCAGTTTAGTCTCCCCTCCAATCTTACTGCTGATCAAGAATCGATTCTGATTCATTCTCAATAATACACGTTACCAAATCAAATCAGATAAATCAAGTAACATGTATTTCAAAACACTAAAACATGCTAGAAATCAAAAGCAAGGAAGAAAACTCAATCTACCCCACTCACTAGCTTCTATCTCAGTCTAAGGAACCTACAGTTCTGGAACCTACTTCTCTAATACCACCTGCTGTGGGGACCCGGACGCTAATTAATTTTCTTAATCATTATTAATATCAAATATAACAATTAAGTAATGTGGGACATAAATTTTTTTTTAAAAAAAAATACAAATGCGGAAACGTAATGTAATCAGTCTGATATACATATCAACCTAAAAGTACAAGTCTTGTACAGCATATCTTTATGTCAAACTAGGGTTCAACATCTATACATCAAGTGTTGAGTCCTATTCTATTTCTGGGTCCGGATCTCTACGCTAACTGTAATTTCTCATCCTCTTCTTGTTCCTGATCATGTCCCACCTGTTATTATGCACAAATACAAACACAACAACAGCCGGATAACTCCGGTGAAAAATACATCCCAGTATAAATAATGTATACAAGCAATAATATAAACATATATAGAAGCATGAAACAGATATCAATAACATGTATCATAATCATAAAACATGAATCGATATAAAACTGTAAATCAATCAGTGACTCATCATCTCAGACTCGACTCATCTCTAATCTAGGGATCCCGGTTTCTGGATATTGTCTCATAAATCGAATCTCAGCAATAGGAGTTGATCTGCTCCTAAGCAAATGTCGATATAAACCAAACATCCAGTGTCTTGGCATATCCGCAAAAGACTTGGCATATCTTGCCGACTTGGCATGTCCTGCCAACGACTAGGCATCTCCGCCCATGACTCAATACACGCTTTGCTATAAATTAATAGACTATGCATATCAATTTCATTCAATTGCAAACACCAATGCAATAAGTAGAGTATGTGGTTTTACGGGAAACTCGAGTCCAGTCTGACTCGGGTCGATCTCTCGGGTAACATCGATTTATACCTTTCTTTTTGTCAATCTGACTCTGTCGAAGTCTCGCACTCAAAGCCTGTCAATACTCCATCTGGCCATGACAATATCGAGGAGTATAATATCAATACACCGCTCAAATGAATACTAGAAATAATCATAACTAAATCAAATTCTGTTTCAATGACATAACTGCACAATCTCAATATACCCAACAATACAAATATCAACCGATATCAATCTCAACTCATAATCAACAACATTACAAATCTAATATCGAATCTCAATCGAATCCATTCTGCAAATCATAACAATTTCATATGATAACCATTCTTCAATCACGTTTCAATTATACGATGTTTACTATGTCAAGAACACCATATATGAATCATATCCGATTCTTTCAATATCATATTTCCAAAACATAACAAAACGTAGTAAAACTTACGTTCAGTTGAAGCTCTTGTAAATAGGAACATGGTACTGAAGTCGGATTTAAAATCAAACGAACGAATCTTGTAAAAATCGTAATTCTACGATTCAAGGAACTTTGCTCTTTCCTCTGAAGCTCTCTCGTTTCCTCTGGTTTCATTTGAAGAAATGAATACAAAATATATATATATATATATATATATATATATATATATATATATATATATATCTTGCATGCCATGACCAAGTGGCTCTTCCTATGTGCTGCACGTCTCGCGCATATGCGCGAGACCTACTGGTCTCCGCACATCTCTTCTCGGCAGCTCGCGCATATGCGCACCCTCCTTCCGTGCATATGCGTGAGGTTCTCTGGAATTGCACTTGGCTTCCGGTATGACTCGCACATATGCGCGCACTCAGATCGCGCATATGCGCGAGGTCTTCTGCCCACCTCGCGCATGTGCGTGCATTATGTCGTGCATGTGTGCGAGAGGTACTTTCCTCGCACATCAAATTTTGCATGAAAACTCAAATCAAGTCTCGAAGCGATCCTTCATAATCATATCAATTCATCAATCAATAATCGCTGATTAACAAATAAACAAATCCCGGGCATTACACCTAACTGATAGTCGTCCTGATATTGTGTTTGTTGTTTGCATGTGTGCTAGATTTCAAGCAAATCCTAAACAATCTCATTTTTCAGCTGCCAAACGTATATTGAAATATCTTAAAGGCACATAAATTGTGAGCTTATGGTATGTGTTGCGTGTTTTCTTGATTGCTCGCAAGTGCACGACGTCAAGTTATAGTAAAATATATTTTTGACTACAAATGTCGATCCCACAAGGAGTGTGTATATAAGTTCTTGTGATTAAAATAGTCTTCACTTTATTTAGAATAATCAATTAAAAGTTTTATTTGCAAGAATAACAAAATTTAAAATGGATTTAAATGTGACACAAATTTTAGGAAATAACAATGAAATAAAAGATCTAGAGGTCCGATTTCACGCAACCGTCCACCATGTGTAATTTCCTGTAGCTATGTTATAAAAATCCTTCTTATTCATTAGCCAAGAACTCTATTATTATCTACTCCCTCTCCCGAGTGAAAAGTAGATGTTAGTTATCTAAAAATGGATTGCGACATCCACATCAACAATCTACAATTAAATAACACATCAAGCACTAGATTCTTTATGGGCTTCGATAGCATTATAGGCCCTTACAAACTCTAAAAATACCATTGACGTATTTTTCCCTTTTCTTGCTTATAATTTCCTCTTTAGAGTGATAAATTGTAAACATATAAGTCATTCAAATTATGGCCAACAAATTGAAAGTATTAAGATTAGAACAATATAAATGAACAATATGAAGAACTTAAATAGCTTAGTTCATAAATTCCAACACATGGTTTCTAATTTTGTTCCATCTTTCCTCTAGAAATAAAAATTAGTTCATAATAACACAAGAAAAACAACAGAACATGGTTCTAAAACAAGACATATCAATTGAAAAACAAAAGAAAGAAGAATTTAGATCAAGAGTTTTTAGTGTTGATTCCGTACCCGGAGTTGTGCAAAAGATTTCCCAAAAACTTGATGAACCTGAGTTTTCAATCCTCTAGCAGTAGCCTCCACTCTTCCCTTGGCTCCCCAATACCCTAGATGGTAAGTAAATGATGAATTTTATAGTCCCAGACAAGACCCAATTCGTAGCACACCAAATTCTTGGACTTCCATGCGCAGCACACCAAAATACAGATTTTTCGGATTCTGTCTTGCAAGGACCGCAGGTGCGATGCTTCTACTGGTGTGTGAGCGTGGGTGCAGTATGTTTTCGAGCACGGGTGCGGTGCTTCACCGTGGGTCCGGTGTAAATATAAGCGCGGGTGTACTGTAGCTTTTGTATTTTTGCATCTTTTGAACTTTCCAATTCAACATTTTAATACTCCAAACTCTCATCGTAAGCTTCCAAACTAAAACAACAAAAACAACAACAAAGCGCATAAAACCTGCTCAAGAATCACAAAATTCCAAGTTAAATATAAGTAATAAAAGTGAGATAAATTACACTTATCAAACTCCCCCAAACTTAGGATTTTGCTAGTCCCGAGCAAAACAAAACAACACAAACAAACAAGTCATGAAATATTTTTAAAATAATTTGGCCTCAAGATAATTTAACTAACTCTTCATGCATTCATTATTCAATATATGACAAGCCAAATCAATCCAACCAATTTTTCATCCGGATATAATCATGCAATCGATTAATTTTCTAAAATTCTAATATCTTCAACTCGTGTTTCAAAACATTCTCAATCGATTTCAATTTTTATGAACACAAATCAAGAGGTTTTTTCGGTAAAATTTGGGTTCAAAGCAATATTCATTCAAGAAAAGAGTACCCAATAAATATTTGATGCAATGAGGTCTGTGTAAAGTTGATCAAGATTCGTACTCAATGTAAGTGTTTATCGATTGTCCATAGGCTTAATCCTCTCAATCCCTCTCCACCAGTATATTGGACAACTATGACTTGGTCAATAGGATTTGCAATGCTTGTAATATTAGGCCTTGGCTCATGGCTACAAATGAAGATTAGGAATTCAAATAAGGGAGTAAGTTAATTTTGTATCTCTTTTTCATACTCCACTTTTTCTTTTATCTCTTTTTTTTTTTCAAGTTCTTCAATCAAACATCCTTCATTTTTCTTTTCTTTTCTTTTGTAGAAAAATTTCAATTTCTTTGATCCTCTAAATTCTTACTCCCTTGAGAAGGTAGGAAATTAATTTATAAGATATTCAAAGGGATGGTAAGTGTGAGATATTTGAAAGGATATCAAATGGGGTCTTTTAGACATATTCACGCGTGTCATTCGAATTCAGATAAGCTACAAAGAGGTGACAAAAAATAAATTAGTTTTAGTTGGTGGCTCGAAAGGCTGAACCAATCCAAAAATCACATATATCATAGTTTGTCTGTATTTCGCCTCGAGTGTTGTTTGGATAGTTCTAGAAAAAATTTCAATTCACCAGCAAAAAGTAAAATCTAATCATCGTGAAAAATGGTGTTTCAATGCATCAACCAAATACATATATATTCAAAAGATAAGTGATTGGCTTCCAAGAAATTTCAAGAACACAATTCTTTTCTCATATAGGCTCAAGAGGGCTTCAAATGAATATTTATGAACGATATACATAGGCCCAAATAAAATCAAAGATTGCCTCAATCATATATATGTTTGCAAAAATTTATTTCAATGTCAAATGGAAATCACAGAATTGTTAAGAAATTATAAGTCTCAAACTTACCAAATCTCATGATTGTTCTTTAAATTTTTCAAATTGATTGATGAACAAGAATGAAATGCATGACCTTTCTTCTCAACACACAAAGTTTGTTCATCACTGGCCATTTTTTTTAAAAAAATCATGACTATGACACTACAAACTCACAAGCAAATAAAACACTCAAATAAACTAAATAAATGAAATAAAATAAATAACATCTCCCCCAAACTAATAAATGGGCATCGTCCTCGATGCAAATGATCATGAAAGACAGAGGAATACACATACCTCGGGTAACGACCGTCAGTGATAATTTACATCCTCATCATCTGCGCCTTCGGGTTGTGGGTGGAACTCAGGCGGGTAGTATGCGGGCGGCCACTGTGGAGGTTGTGTAAATGGATTACCAGATGAAGAAGCTGATGGAAATTTTTGAGCCAAGAAAGACATGAAATCCATCATATAGCCCATGAACGTATCGGTCCTAAACCGAAACTCGTCCATGTCTTGGTTTTAATGGCGTATATCCTCTTCCAAACTGGTTAATCGATTTCGCACATTTCTTGGTTGCGGTTGTGGTTTTGGGGCCGGATCATGGGCCCTTATGTAGCATATATGTAGTTCTTATGTTGAATTCTCTCTTAGCTCGACGTGCTTCACGTTGTTCAGCTGGCAGTGACCTATGTGGTTGAATTACCACATTGGCATTTTTTGGTTTTAACAACTCTTCATTTGTTGCCCAAGTCACTCCCACATTCTGGCATAGATCAGTGATAAGACAGGGGTGGAGGAGGCCATTAGGAGAGTTGCCTTTTGCTTAGTCTAACATCGAGTTCTGAAGCAATTGACCTAAGTCAATTGTCTTTCTTGTCATGATGCAAAAAGTCAGGATTGCCCTCTCCTTGATGACAGTGGTAGTATGGTCAGTAGGCTTATTCCTAGCCGAAATGAAGGAATACAAATCTTTGGCAACATCTCTAAGTTGGCTAGGCTTAAATGCACATCTTCTCTCATTCTCCACTGCGCTCCCTCAATGCATATAATCTGAAGAATATTATTATAATAACGTCCTCGGTTCGATATTCTTTGTATTCATCATGCATGACTGGAGGGATACCATACATAGTATTGATGGTATGAGCATCAAAAGCTGCCATCTTTCTTCTCACCAAATTTCAAATGATCATGCTTAACCTTAAGGTTAGCATAAAATTCTCGTACCAAAGAAATGACCGCATCATGTGGTTTCTTGCCAAAATACTCCCAATGCCTAGCGGTAAGCATTAATCCGATTTCGGTTCGAGTGAAGCTCGGGTCAAATCCCCTCTCTTTCACAATGCTCTTGTTCAAAATTTTACCATAATTTTCCTCCGCCTTGTCGTCCCAAAACTTGTGTGCGTCATAATTCACAAATGAGGATGCACCATTTGATTGTTTTTTCTTGGAGGCATTTTATCAAACACTTTCAATGCACCAACTTCCCCTTTTATCCAATTCACTAAACTTGATGATTCTTTGACTCCCCCAAACTTATTAATCACAATAACTACACCTCAACAATATACACCAATCCAATCAACAATATCAAGAATTTATTCCACTAAAATTTAATATTAATCTCGTTTTTCTTCCATAGCCAACACCACCAATAATTTCGAATTTTAAAGCACATGTAGTATGGATTTGCTCACCTTGAGTGTTGAAATGTGTCTTGGAAGAACAAAATCGAAGCTCCAATCAATATTTGGTGTAAAATTTTTGAGCCTCTTTTCAAACCCTGGGTAGTATTGGTGTGGATTTTGTGGAATGAAGATGGATATTGGATTAAATGAGTGAAGGTATGTATGTGTGGAGTGGAAATTGTGTGCTTGGATAGAAATGTGAGTGTAGAATGTGTATTGGAAGAAAGGATTTCGAAGTAAAGGAGAAGGTGGGGAGAAGTGTTCTTCGGTAATTTCCAATTTTGCCCCTTTCAGTAATTAAAATCATCGACCGTGGGGGTGATCCAGCACATACTGCGGGTGCCGTGTAGTGTCTGTCAACAAATGCGGGTGCGCTTAATAATGTACCGCGGGTGCGGTAATGGTTCTGGAAAATTATAGTGGGTGTGCTGACAAATAGACCGCGGGTGCGCTTGGCCTACTGGAAATTTTAAATTTTCAGTCCGCAGACACCGCAGGTGAGCTCAGAAGCCTACAGCGGATGCGGTTTGGTCTCTGTCAATCTAGTGCAGGTGCGCACAATACAGTACCGCGGGTGCGGTAAAGCTATTGGACATTTTTAATTTTTTTGTCTTCAACTACCGCGGGTGCGGTAGATTTCCAGCACTGGTGCACGCTTTGAAAATGTTTTCTCCTCTAATTTTTTAGTCCTGAAAAAAACAAATGGGAGTCATAAGATTTGGGGAGATACAAGAACACACTAAACCAAAAATACACAACCAAAAATAAGAATACAAGAATAAAAGCAAAACCGAAAACGAAATGCGATAAAGAAACAAAAATTTGGGTTGCCTCCCAATAAGCGCTTGATTTAACGTCATCAGTCCGACTGCCACAAGTATAAATCAAGTTGATCTGTAAAAAGTAATGTTGTCAACATACCGTACTTCAGTCCCATAATAATGCTTGATCCGTTATCCATTTGCTTTAAACATTCTTCTGTCATTGCACTTTAGCTCAATGGCTCCATATGGTTGGACTGATTCTATTGTAAAAGGGCACGACCATCTTGATTTTAGCTTACCAGAATATAGTTTGAGGCGTGAATTGAACAACAATACTTGTTGTCCGGACTCGAAATTAATGTGCAAGATATGGTTGTCGTGCCACTTCTTGGTCTTCTCCTTGTATATCTTTGCGTTCTCACAAGCCTCATTTCTGAATTCCTCCATCTCATTCAATTGCAATAGCCGCTCCTCACCAGCTGCTTCCATGTGAAAGTTGATCTTTTTCACGGCCCAAAAAGCTCTATGTTCCAATTCCAGTGTTAAGTGACAGGCCTTACCAAAGACCAACCTATAGGGTGACATCCCAATAGGTATCTTGTATGCAGTTATGTATGCCCATAAGGCATCATCCATCTTCAGTGCCCAATCCTTCCGGTTTGTCTTCACTGTTTTCTCCAATATCTGCTTAATTTCCCGATTTGATACTTCGGCTTGTCCATTTTCTTGTGGGTGGTATGCTAGAGTCACTTTATGCTTCACGTCATATTTAGCGAAAAGTGAGTTATAGATTTTATTACAAAAATGTGTACCTTCATCACTAATTATGGCTCTTGGTGTCCCAAATCTTGTGAAGATGTTCCTATGAACAAACTTGGCAACCACTCGAGCATCATTAGTAATGGTGGAAAATGCTTCCACCCATTTTGACACATAATCCACATCAAGAAAAATATAAGATTGACCAAAATAAAGTAGAAATGGTCCCATGAAGTCAATACCCCAAACATCAAAAAGTTCCACTTCCAAAATATTGGTCAATGGAAACTCATGGCGTCTAGAAATATTGCCAACCCTTTGGAATCGATCACATGACTTGACTAATATATAACTATCTTTGAACAAAGTAGGCCAATAAAAAACAGACTGTAATACATTTGCTATTGTTCTTGAAGCTCCAAAGTGGCCACCATATGGTGAAGAGTGACATTGTTCAAGAATAACTTTCGCTTCTTCCTCCGCTACGCATCTTCTAATCATTTCATCAGCACACCTCTTGAAGACGTATGGATCATCCCATAGGTAAAACTTTGCATTGTGAAAGAATTTCTTCTTTTAATGATAAGTCAAATCTGGAGGTAGAGTACCACAAGACAAGAAGTTAGCTATATCAGCAAACCAAGGGAGTAGAGAATTTACCTCAAAAAGTTGTTATCTGGAAATGCTTCTTTTATGGTTCCTTCATCTTTTTTATCTTCAAGTTTGAGCGTGACAAGTGGTTGGCCAATTTATTTTCACACCCCTTCATATCCTTTACTTCAAAATCAAACTCTTGGAGAAATAAAATCCACCTTATCAAGCGTGGTTTTGCATCCTTCTTGGAAAATAGGTATCGAATAGCTGCATGGTCAGTGAAAACAATTATCTTTGTGCCAACCAAGTGGGGTCTAAACTTGTCAAATACAGACACTACTGCTAGCATCTCCTTTTCAGTAGTTGTGCAATTTTGCTGTGCAGCATTCATGGTTCGACTTGCATAGTAGATTGATCTAAAAAACTTATCACGCCTTTGGCCACGCCTACTACATAATCACTAGAATCGCAAATCAACTCGAAGAGTTCCTTCCAATCTGGCACTATCATGATTGGTGTTGTAATGCACATGGGCTGTTCCCGATTGGGCTTAAGTCCCCTCACTGTTATCCCATTACCCATTACTCATAGAACTTCTCCAGCCCAGGCACTGGAGCTTTTGCCTTCCCAGGATTAGAACCCAAGACCTCCTGGACTTATATAGATTTTGGCAGCAATCCCGGTACCAGTTGATCTAGTAGCTCAACTGGTACCGGGATTGCTGCCAAGATCTATATAAGTCCAGGAGGTCTTGGGTTCTAATCCTGGGAAGCCAAAAGCTCCAGTGCCTGGGCTGGAGAAGTTCTATGAGTAATGGGTAAAGGGATAACAGTGAGGGGACTTAAGCCCAATCAGGAACAGCCCATGTGCATTACAAAAAAAAGGCGCCTTTTTTTTTTTGTAATGCACATGGGCTGTTCCCGATTGGGCTTAAGTCCCCTCACGGTTATCCCATTACCCATTACTCATAGAACTTCTCCAGCCCAGGCACTGGAGCTTTTGGCTTCCCAGGATTAGAACCCAAGACCTCCTGGACTTATATAGATCTTGGCAGCAATCCCGGTACCAATTGAGCTACTAGATCAACTGGTACCAGGATTGCTGCCAAGATCTATATAAGTCCAGGAGGTCTTGGGTTCTAATCCTGGGAAGGCAAAAGCTCCAGTGCCTAGGCTGGAGAAGTTCTATGAGTAATGGGTAATGGGATAACCGTGAGGGGACTTAAGCCCAATCGGGAACAGCCCATGTGCATTACAAAAAAAAAGGCTAGCTCAACTGGTACCAGGATTGCTTCCAAGATCTATATAAGTCCAGGAGGTCTTGGGTTCTAATCCTGGGAAGGCAAAAGCTCCAGTGCCTGGGCTGCAGAAGTTCTATGAGTAATGGGTAATGGGATAACCGTGAGGGGACTTAAGCCCAATCGAGAACAGCCCATGTGCATTACAGGTGTTGTCACCAATGCCTTCTTGATATTCTCAAACTCCTGGAGACAATCATCATCAAAACAAATGTGGATTCTTTTTCAAGCAAATTACGCAAAGGTTTAGTAATCTTAGAAAAATCTTTGATAAATCTACGATAAACCCGGCATGTCCTAAGAAACTCCTTATCCCTTTGATGTTCTTTGGTGGTGGAAGCTTTTCAATTGCAACCACTTTGGTTGCGTCTACCTCTAACCCTTAGAAGACACTTTATGTTCAAGAACAATACCCTCTTGGACCATAAAATGATACTTCTCCCAATTAAGAACTAAGTTCTTTTCTTGACATCTCTGCAAAACGAGGGAAAGGTTATGTAAACAGTGATCAAATGAAGAGCCAAATACTGATAAATCATCAATGAAGATTTCCATGATGTCTTCCTACATGTCTGTAAATATGGCCATCATACACCTCTGAAAAGTAAAAGGTGCATTGCATAGCCCAAAAGGCATCTTCCTAAAAGCAAACGTGCCATAGGGGCACGTGAATGTTGTCTTCTCTTGATCCACCGGTGCTATAGCAATCTGGTTATAACCTGAATAACCATATAAAAAACAGTAGTGATAATAACCAGCAAGTCTATCAAGCATTTGATCACTAAAATTTAATGGAAAATGATTTTTACGTGTGTCATTGTTCAACTTCCTATAATCAATACATACTCGTCATCCAGTCACGGTACGAGTAGATATTAGTTCATCATTTTCATTCTTTACCACATTCATTCCACCATTTAGGCACTACTTGCACAGGAGACACCCAACTGCGGTCAGAAATAGCATATATAACTCCAGGATTTAACAATTTCAACACTTTATTTTTCACTACCTCCTTCATGGCTGGAGTTATCCTCCTCTGATGATCCACATAAGAAGTGTATGACTCCTCCATTAAAATCCTATGCATGCATATGGTGGGACTAATCCCCTTGATATCAGAAATCGACCACCCAGATTGCTTTGATCTTGAGAGAATTTGCAAAGGTTTCTGAAATGAATGAATGAGTAGCCCCTGAATCTATCAAGGCTTTCGTAGCTGAACCGACTATAAAGATTCTCCCCGAAAGATTGGAATATCATGCTAAACCCAATAGTTTTACAAGAACTATGCTTATAGACATGCAAAGGTCAAAGTTCTTTTAACCTAAATTCCCGTAGCTAACACTGATTAGAACATGCAATCAATCCTATCATAAATTCTAAGTTCAAAATCTTAACCCAAAACATTAAACTTCAAATACAACTTAAAGATTTATGATACCTGTCATGAGCATCGTCTCCGGGTTAGTCTCCGCAGCATGGAGAGCAAAAACTCTGCCTTGGGTAGGCAGATTCTTCTGAGGGAAATTCTTCAACATGTGGTCGGTACTACCACGTTTGTAACACTTTCCCGAACCATACATACAAGTCCCAGCATGACGACGTGAGCACTTGGCACAGACTGGATACATCACTGTCCTCGGGACAGCTCGTCCCTGTTGTTGCTGCTGCTGCCCTTTGACCCTAGGTGGACCGTGGAAAGGTCTCTTATTCTGATGCTGCGGCTGAGGAGGGCGGTGTGGTGCCTGAAATGGTCGTTTACCCTGGCGATCGCGCTCAATATCATTCTGGTCTTGCTCTGCCAGCAACATCATAGGTAGTAGGGCTAGCCACCCTGACATCGCGGCGTAAGATCGGCCGCAGACCATTTAGAAAATGCCTCAATTTGGCTCCAGCATCATTAGCAATTAGGGGTACAAAATGACATCTCCTCTCGAATTTACGGATGAACTCGTAACAGTGAAGTCCCCCTGCCTCAGGGTCATGAACTCCGTGGTCAACCTGGAATGCACCTCTTCAATAAAATATTTAGAGTAGAATACCTCTGTGAAACGCGTCCAGCTCAAAGTAGCCAAATCCAAAGCTAAAGATGCTCCTTCCCTCCACAGGCGAGCGTCTCCTCCAAACAGATAAGTCTCACAACGAACCCTATCTCCATCTTCGAGCCCCATGAACTCGAAAATAACCTCAAGGGACTTAATCCAGCCCTCGACAGCCATAGGATCTAACGTCCCTAAGAACTACTTCGGTCGCATCTTCATGAACCGCTCATAGATAGCCTTCGGCCCCGTCTGACTGGCTCCCACTGCATTGTTCCCCGCAAACTTTGCGAAGAACTGAGTCATCCCAGCTAGCATCTGGGCATTCATGTCTGGTGGAGAGGGTGGTCGTAAATCTCTCTCCTCGTTCTCGTGACGATGCTCATCACCTCCCATGCGATCAAAATGTGTCTAGGAGGCATGTTGTTCCATAATTATAACCCATACGTAACCAACATGCATAATTCCACTATTTTCTTTAAATTTAAATAAATACTGCATAATCGTAATCATGACATAAAATATTTCATGCAATCATGATGTAAAAAAATATTTCATGCTTTAAAGGAAATGTGTAATCGTAAAACTTACAGACCGAAGACGTGACTTCATGAGCTTCTCGAGAGCTGTAGTAGTACAACCCTTTACAAGATCATAGGCTCTGATACCAACTGTAAAGGCCCGTATTTGGTATTCATATTTTAGAGGAATTATTAAAATTTTCCTAAATAAATAATTATCTTGCTTCATTTATAAAATAAACATGTAAATAATTTTAAATTTAAAATAACAGCGGAAGTCAATATTGTATTTCCAACAACAACTTAAAATAATCCAACATAATAAAATTTAGTTTGAACGCTAAAAGGTGCATAAACTAAAACATGAGGTCCTCGGGTTTACTACTGCTGCCCCAAAATAGCTCACTGGTCTCCGCCCGCAGTCTCGACCTCATCAATACCTACAACAATCAAGTCTAGTGAGTCTAAAGACTCAACATGTATATATCGTGAATAACAAGTAAATATATCATAAAATCGCCTGCAACATAAAAATATGGTATCATAAAGCGCATGGTGAAAATCGTATCATGAATAATTATAACTACGTGCATATCTGAAAATCATACGTAAAAGCTTTGCTCAATAGAGCTCAGTCATATCATATCATAATTTTTCCGGTAGAGATAATGTTTCTAAGCAAGTGGCCCATAACATAACGTGAACGCCTGATCAGACTAAACCACAGTATTCTAGACGGTAGAGATCACCACAGCCCTTGGACTGGATATCTGTACCCATACATAATCGTAAACCGGTCGTACGTCACCGGGTGGAGAGGTCCTCGGTTGCGCCTACCGACTTCCAAACCCATAAACATAAGGTGGCCATAAGACATATCGCATATATCTCAAAAATAAATTTTATATTTTTATGCACGTAATATAATTATAACCTTATTTTTACCGGATGAGTTGGACCGCTCACAGGCTTGCTGCAACCTAATTCTATTATGTGACACATGCAAATATTCTTATCTTGACCAAAACTTAACAATAGAACCAAAAACGAGACTATTATGACCAACAACTTAATTTTTCAATCATGGCTTCGTACCAAACCGAACCAACATTAAACCGAAGTTTAACCATGATTAAAAATACCCCTAACATACTGAAAAATACTCATGAGGACTGGAAAACACGAAAATGGGTGAATGGAGGCCAAAATCATGGAACGCTCTTTCGAGAGTCACTTTGGCACATTGCACCGTAAATTCTCGTGCGACCTCTAAACTTAACCGAATCACGAATGACCAAAAACATAACTTTCCTAACTCATTAAGGTATTTTCCTGTCCAAGGACATGGGCTAAAAGCCAACCAAGAACTCAAACCAGCCTCAGAAACCGAACTCAATTCTGCTGTCAACAATAAAAATACAGCAGCGGCCATTGCGCGTGTGAGGGGGAAAAATCCAAAATTTCATGACCATTGGTTTGAACCACAACTAGAGACTCTTACCAACATCCTTAGGCATGGCTTGGACCATGGCTAAGGGCTAAAAGCTAGTCACAACCAAAGCCACCACCTAGGATAAAATCAAGCTCTTACCGAGAGCACCCAATCTGTGTAGTGGGATGTCTTGCGTTGTTTTGATGTCTTATATCGTTCCAGTGGCTATATGATCAGCCATGGCTCAATATAGACATGATGAAATGTTGCATGAACAATGGCTATGGGCTAGGAGCCAACCATCATCCATTCAAACACTCAAAAACCGAAACACATTCCTACAGATTTAAGAAATTTCAAAACCGAGGGACATTTGTCATGTAAATGTAAAAATCTGATGAAGCCGTGAACCAAAACTTTAAAGGGTGATTTGGTCACGTCCTAGACGTGATAAGGGAGGGTTATAACCATGGCTACAGCCCCTAGGACAGCCAAGATTCGAACACACTCCTTAACCAACCAAGAACAAAAACCGTGGACCAAATCTGTAGCTTGTGGAAATAGTTGCTGTCATGCTTTTATTTGAAATATTTGGACTCAAACCAATGAAACAATAACACCCTAACATGCTCTAAATCATGCCTAGAAACAGCCGTGGGTGCCTGGAAAACGAGCCAACCTCCTAAACCACAGAACAAGCCAAAACCTTGAGACACAAAGAGGAAGTCAAAAAATTCTGTGCAGAAAATTTTGTGTAGTTGATGTCAAAATTTCGTTTTTTCCTCATGAATCCTGAACATATAATGTTTAAAAATATTTATAGGACTTGATTGAAGAGAAAAGAAGCAATCTATACATGCCTGGAATTTGTTTTCAGGAAAAACAAACCAATACGACCAATACGAGCGGCGGAGTCGGAGTCGGATTTATCTTCTTGTTTCTGCTGTTCTTTCACGATTTTCAGCTGCTGTTTTCTGATATGTTTCGAAGGTGAGGGTGCGGGTTTTTTAGGCAGTGAAGAGGAATGTTATATGAGGTGTTAAAGGTGTCATAATATGCATTAAGTTTGGGGGTTACAAGTGAATAAGTTGAATGGTTTTTTAATTGTTTCTCCTTTTCCTAGCTGCCGTTGGCTTATTCCTCATTCTTTGCTATAACTACACGTTGGTTTGCTTAGATAATTAGTTGAGGAAAATTAAGGTGAATTATTGTATTTGAATTACTAATAATTGGTGACTTAGAAGTGGAATTGAATGAAAAGAAATCATTTAGGAGTGACTTAAATGGATTTACTCTACATTTGAATTTGTTTAAAAGAAATTGGTCGATTTCTCCTTAATTTTGCATGGTATGATATGGTTTAAATCTTGCATTTTAATTGTTTAAGATTTTAAACCTCCATTATATATATATTTTAATGCATTAACAAATTAATTTAGTTTAGAATCTTGCTTAGAATCTTGCATGGCATTCATGACCTCAAATTTACATATTCAAATGCTATGATTAATTTCTTGCATATATTATACTTCGATTAATTCATCCTCCCTTGTTTACACATTTTACTTTAAGCTTTAATTAAATATTAACCTAAAGAACTTATTTACCAACTTAGCTCTAATTAAATAAATAAATTCTAAAACATTCTATTTCTTTAAATTAAATTATTCCTTGCCTTAAATTAAATTTAGGATTATTTTCTTATTATTAATCTTATCTCAAGTCTCCAAACTCCGGTCCGGCCTCTCGTATTTATCCTGAAAACCTAAAACTAAACATCTACTTTTAAAAAAAATAAAACACTTCATATATTCATAAAAATTCATTTTTAATTTAATAATAGAAATTATGCATGATTTATACGTAATATGATTTTTCGGGTTCTACAACTCTCCCCCATTAAAGAAATTTCGTCCCCAAAATTAAATCTTACCGAATAACTCGGGATATCGACTCTTCATCTCTGGCTCAGATTCCCACATCGCTTCCACCTCCAAATGATTGAGCCATTTGACTTTCACTAGCTTGACCGGTTTGTTCCGAAGCTTTTTCTCCTGTCTTTCTAAAATTTGTACTGGTCTTTCCTCATAAGACAAGTTCGGAGTGAGCTGCAACAGTTCAAAGTTCAAGACATGCGATGGATTCGCCATATACTTCCTCAATATGGAGACGTGAAACAGGTTGTGTACTCTGGCCAGATTCGACGGAAGAGCAACACGATAAGCTAATGTCCCAACTCTGTCGAGGATCTCAAATGGTCCAATGAATCTCGGACTGAGCTTTCCTTTCTTCCCGAATAGCATAACACCTTTCATCGGTGCTATCTTCACGAAAACATGGTCACCAACAGCAAACTCTAAATCTCTCATTCTCTGATCCGCATAACTTTTCTGTCTACTCTGAGCAGTCCTCATTCTATCACGGATCTTGACTACTACGTCAGCAGCCTGCTGCACAATCTCCGGACCTAATTCTGCTCTCTCCCCTACTTCATCCCGATGAATAGGCGATCTACACTTACGACCGTACAGTGCTTCATATGGAGCCATATCTATAGACGATTGAAAACTGTTGTTATAGGTAAACTCCACCAATGGTAGCTTTGATTCCCTACTCCCGGAGAAATCAAGAACACATGCATGAAGAAGATCCTCCAAAATCTGGATAACTCTCTCGGACTGACCATCTGTCTGTGGGTGGAAAGCTGTGCTAAACAACAACTTCGTACCCATAGCTGAATGTAGACTCTTCCAAAATGAGGAAGTGAATCTAGAATCTCGTTCAGACACTATAGAAACGGTAATACCATGAAGTCTGACGATCTCCCGGATATACAACTCTGCATACTGGATCATGGAAAAAGTCGTCTTAATAGACAAGAAATGAGCTGATTTAATAAGACGATCTACGATCACCCATATAGCATTCGACCCTCTGACTGACTTCGACAGACCGACAACGAAGTCCATGGTGACATTCTCCCACTTTCATTCGGGAATAGGAAGAGGCTTGAGCATACATGATGGTCTCTGATGTTCCGCTTTCACTAGCTGACACGTCAGACACTCGGATACAAAACTTCGGATATCCCTCTTCATTCCGGGCCACCAATATAATAACTGTAGATCTTTGTACATCTTCGTACTCCCTGGATGAATAGAGTACGATGACATATGGGCCTCAGATAAGATATCTTCTCAAATAGAATCGCCGCTTGGAACCCACATTCTGTCTCGTTATCTCACAATATCGTCTCTAACTGTATACAAGATACTGCCATTGGCTTCATCTCTCTGCCTCCACTTCGCCAACTGCTTGTCTGCTATCTGTCGACTGCGAATACGGTCTAGCAGAGAAGACTGAATCATCAAAGTAGATAGACGATGAACTCTACCTTGAGAATATGTCTCTAGATCAAACCTATGTATCTCAGACTGAAGAGGTCTCGAAATCACCAAATGAGCAATCATTGCGACTTTCCTGCTCAACGCATCCGCAACTACATTAGCTTTACCAGGATGATAGCTAATGTCACAGTCATAATCCTTCACTAGCTCCAACCAACGCCTCTGCCGCATATTCAACTCTTTCTGTGTAAAGATGTATTTGAGACTTTTGTGGTCGGTAAAGATCTGGCACTTCTCTCCGTACAAATAATGCCTCCAAATCTTCAATGCAAATACTACGGCTGCCAACTCTAGATCATGGGTAGGATAATTCTTCTCATGAATCTTCAACTGACGAGAAGCATATGCTATCACCTTCCCATGCTGCATCAATACTGTGCCTAACCCGAGCTTTGAAGCTTCGGTATACAGAACAAAATCTCCGGGCCCCGAAGGCATGGCCAATACTGGCGCTGAAATAAGAGCTTGCTTCAGTGTATCGAAGCTCTTCTGACATTCCTCGCTCCACACATACTTAACATTCTTCTTCGTCAATGACGTGAGTGGAACTGCGATGGAGGAGAATTCCTGAATAAACTTCCGATAGTATCTTGCTAGACCAAGGAAACTACGGATCTCTAATGCATTTTGCGGCACAACCCAATCTCTTACTGCTGAAAATTTCGTCGGGTCTACCACAATACCGCTGCTAGAAACGACGTGGCCTAAGAACGCCACATTCTCTAACCAGAACTCGCACTTACTGAACTTCGCGAATAACTTGTGCTTTTGCAAGGTCTACAGTACTGTGGTTAGATGTCTGTTGTGATCCTCTTGAATCTTTGAGTAGATGAGAATATCGTCTATGAATACTATCACGAACTGATCAAGATACGGCTGAAATACGCGATTCATGAGATCCATGAAAATCGCTGGCGCATTCGTCAAACCGAACGGCATCACAAGAAACTCGAAGTGGCCATAACGAGTCCTAAAAGCAGTCTTGAGAACATCGGCGTCTTTCACCCGTAACTGATGATATCCAGAACGCAGATCAATCTTAGAAAATACGGAAGCTCCCTGCAACTGATCAAATAAATCTTCAATACTCGGAAGTGGGTATTTGTTCTTCACTGTAACTCTGTTTAACTCCCGATAATCAATGCAGAGCCTCATCGAATCATCCTTCTTCTTCACAAATAAGATTGGCGCGCCCCATGGCGAAAAACTCGAGCGAATGGATTCTTTGTCAAGAAGTTCCTGAATCTGCTTTTTGAGTTCTGCCATCTCTGTCTGTGCTAATCGGTACGGTGCTTTTGAAATGGGTTAGGTACCTGGCATAAGCTCAATTGAAAATTCCACTTCTCGCACCTGTGGATAACCAGTGACGTCATCAGGAAAAACGTCTAAAAAGTCCCAGACAATAGGAACATCGGATGCTGACTATTTGGGCGTCTCGAGAACAGATACAAGAGTAGCTAAAAATGCTCGACACCCTCGATGCATGAGTTTCCTAGCCTGGACGTAAGGTATTATACGCGGCAAATTAAAATACCTATCTGGTTTGAATAAGAATTGTTCCATCCCAGGCGGTCGGACTAGAACAGATCTCCGTTGGAAATCAATGAAATCAATCAAAACTCTGTTCCTCAATAGCCAGTCCATCCCCATAATGATATCAAATTCTATCATCGGCAGAACGATAAGATCCGTATACACAAGATTACCATGAAGTTCGAGGTCTATATCTCGGATCACATTAGTAGCTGTCAGCTCCTCTCCAGAAGGCAATGCTACTGAATACGCTATGTCTAGCCCAATTGTCTTGATCTTGAGAGAATTTGCAAAGGTTTCTGAAATGAATGAATGAGTAGCCCCTGAATCTATCAAGGCTTTCGTAGCTGAACCGGCTATAAAGATTCTCCCTTAAAGATTGGAATATTATGCTAAACCCAATAGTTTTAGAAGAACTATGCTTATAGACATGCAAAGGTCAAAGTTCTTTTAACCTAAATTCATGTAGCTAACACTGATTAGAACATGCAATCAATCATATCATAAATTCTAAGTTCAAAATCTTAACCTAAAACATTAAACTTCAAATACAACTTAAAGATTTAGGATACGTATCATGAGCATCGTCTTCGGGTTAGTCTCCGCAGCATGGAGAGCAAAAACTCTGCCTTGGGTAGGCAGATTCTTCTGAGGGCAATTCTTCAATATGTGGTCGGTACTACCACATTTGTAACACTTTCCCGAACCATACATACAAGTCCCAGCATAACGACATGAGCACATGGCACAGACTGGATACACCACTGTCCTCGGGACTACTCGTCCCTGTTGTTGCTGCTGCTGCCCTCTGATCCTTGGTGGACCGTGGAAAGGTCTCTTATTCTGATGTTGTGGCTGAGGAGGACGGTGTGGTGCCTGAAATGGTCGTTTACCCTGGCGATCGCGCCCAATATCATTCTGGTATTGCTCTGCCGCTAGAGCTCTGGAAACAGCAACATCATAGGTAGTAGGGCCAGCCCACCCTAACATCGCGGCGTAAGATCGGCCGCAGACCATTTAGAAAATGCCTCAATTTGGCTCCAGCATCATTAGCAATTAGGGGTACAAAATGACATCCCCTCTCGAACTTACGGATGAACTCCGTAAGTCAAGTCCACCTGCCTCAGGGTCATGAACTCCGTGGTCAACCTGGAACGCACCTCTTCAGTAAAATATTTAGAGTAGAATACCTCTGTGAAACGCGTCCAGCTCAAATTAGCCAAATCCAAAGCTACAGATGCTCCTTCCCACCACAGGCGAGTGTCTCCTCCAAACAGATAAGTCGCACAACGAACCCTATCTCCATCTTCGAGCCCCATGAACTCGAAAATAACCTCAAGGGACTTAATCCAGCCCTCGGCAGCCATAGGATCTGACGTCCCTATGAACTCCTTCGGTCGCATCTTCATGAACCGCTCATAGATAGCCTCCGGCCCCGTCTGTCTGGCTGCCACTGCATTGTTTCCCGCAAACTGTGTGAAGAACTGAGTCATCCCCGCTAACATCTGGGCATTCATGTCTAGTGGAGGGGTGGTGGTAAATCTCTCTCCTCGTTCTCATGACGATGCTCATCACCTCCCGTGCGATCAATAATGCGTCTAAGAGACATTCTGTTCCATAATTATAAACCATACGTAACCAACATGCATAATTCCACTATTTTCTTTAAATTTAAATAAATAATGCATAATCGTAATCTTGACATAAAATATTTCATGCAATCATGATGTAAAAAAATTATTTCATGCTTTAAACGAAATGTGTAATCGTAAAACTTACAGACCGAAGACGTGACTTCATGAGCTTCTCGAGAGCAGTAGTAGTATAACCTTTTACAAGATCATAGGCTCCGATACCAACTGTAAAGGCCCGTATTTGGTGTTCATATTTTAGCGGAATTATTAAAATTTTCCTAAATAAATAATTATCTTGTTTCATTTATAAAATAAACATATAAATAATTTTAACTTTAAAATAATAGCGGAAGTCAAAATTGTATTTCCAACAACAACTTAAAATAATCCAACATAATAAAATTTAGTTTGAACGCTAAAAGGTGCATAAACTAAAACATGAGGTCCTCGGGTTTACTACTGCTGCCCCAAAATAGCTCACTGGTCTCCGCCCGCAGTCTCGACCTCATCAATACCTACAACAATCAAGTCTAGTGAGTCTAAAGACTCAACATGTATATATCGTGAATAACAAGTAAATATATCATAAAATCGCCTGCAACATAAAAATATGGTATCATAAAGCGCATGGTGAAAATCGTATCATGAATAATTATAACTACGTGCATATCTGAAAATCATACGTAAAAGCTTTGCTCAATAGAGCTCAGTCATATCATATCATAATTTTTCCGGTAGAGATAATGTTTCTAAGCAAGTGGCCCATAACATAACGTGAACGCCTGATCAGACTAAACCACAGTATACTGGGCGGTAGAGATCATCACAGCCTTTGGACTGGATATCCGTACCCATACATAATCGTAAACCGGTCGTAAGTCACCGGGTGGAGAGGTCCTCAGTTGCGCCTACCGACTTCCAAACCCATAAACATAAGGTGACCACAAGACATATCGCATATATCTCAAAAATAAACATTTTATATTTTTATGCACGTAATATAATTATAACCTTATTTTTTACCGGATGAGTTGGACCTCTCTCAGGCTTGCTGCAACCTAATTCTATTATGTGACACATGCAAATATTCTTATCTTGACAAAAACTTAACAATAGAACCAAAAACGAAACTATTATGACCAACAACTTAATTTTTCAATCATGGCTTCGTACCAAACCGAACCAACATTAAACCGACGTTTAACCATGATTAAAAATACCCATAACATACTGAAAAATACTCATGAGGACTGGAAAACACGAAAATGGGTGAATGGAGGCCAAAATCATGGAACGCTCTTTCGACAGTCACTTTGGTACGTTGCACCGTAAATTCTCGTACGACCTCTAAACTTAACCGAATCACGAATGGCAAAAAACATCACTTTCCTAACTCATTAAGGTATTTTCCAGTCCAAGGCTATGGGCTAAAATCCAACCAAGAACTCAAAACAACCTCAGAAACCGAACTCAAGTCTGTTGTCAACAATAAAAATACAGCAGCGGCCATTGCGCGTGTGAGGGGGAAAAATCCAAAATTTCTTGACCATTGGTTTGAACCACCAACCAGAGACTCTTACCAACATCCTAAGGCATGGCTTGGACCATGGATAAGGGCTAAAAGCTAGTCACAACCAAAGCCACCACCTAGGATAAAATCAAGCTCTTACCGAGAGCACCCAATCTGTGTAGTGGGATGTCTTGCGTTGTTTTGATGTCGTATATCGTTCCAGTGGCTATATGATCAGCCATGGCTCAATATAGACATGATGAAGTGTTGCATGAACCATGGATATGGGCTAGGATCCAAACATCATCCATTCAAACACTCAAAAACCAAAACACACTCCTACAGATTTCAGAAATTTCAAAACCGAGGGACATTTGTCATGTAAATGTAAAAATCTGATGAAGCCGTGAACCAAACCTTGAAAGGGTGATTTGGTCACGTCCTAGACATGATAAGGGAGGGTTCTAACCATGGCTACAGCCCCTAGGATAGCCAAGATTCGAACACACTCCTTAACCAACCAAGAACAAAAACCGTGGACCAAATCTGTAGCTTGTGGAAATAGTTGTTGTCATGCTTTTAGTTGAAATGTTTGGACTCAAACCAATGAATCAATAACACCCTAACATACTCTAAATCATGCCTAGCAACAGTCGTGGGTGCTTGGAAAATGAGCCAACCTCCTGAACCACAGAACAAGCCAAAACCGTGAGACACAAAGGGGAAGTCAAAAAATTCTGTGCAAAAAATTTTGTGTAGTTGCTGTCAAAATTTCGTTTTTTCCTCATGAATCTTGAACATATAATGTTTAAAAATATTTATAGGACTTGATTGAAGAGAAAAGAAACAATCTATACATGCATGGAATTTGTTTTGAGGAAAAACAAACCAATACGAGCGGCGGAGTCGGAGTTGGATTTCTCTTCTTGTTTCTGCTGTTTGTACATGATTTTCAGCTGCTGTTTTCTGATATGTTTCGAAGGTGAGGGTGCGGGTTTTTGTTAGGCATTGAAGAGTAATGTTATAGGAGGTGTTAAAGGTGTCATAATATGCATTAAGTTTGGGGGTTACAAGTGAATAAGTTGAATGGTTTTTGAATTGTTTCTCCTTGTCCTAGCTGCCGTTGGCTTATTCCTCATTATTTGCTATAACTACACGTTGGTTTGCTTGGATAATTAGTTGAGAAAATTAAGGTGAATTATTGTATTTGAATTACTCATAATTGGTGACTTAGAAGTGGAATTGAATGAAAAGAAATCATTTAGGAGTGACTTAAATGGATTTACTCCACATTTGAATTTGTTTAAAAGAAATTGGCCGATTCCTCCTTAATTTTGCATTGTATGATATGGTTTAAATCTTGCATTTTAATTGTTTAAGATTTTAAACCTCCATTATATATATTTTAATGTATCAAAAAATTAATTTAGTTTAGAATCTTGCATGGCATTCATGACCTCAAATTTAATATTCAAATGCTATGATTAATTTCTTGCATATATTATACTTAGATTAATTCATCATCCCTTGTTTACACATTTTAATTTAAGCTTTAAAACCTAAAGAACTTATTTACCAACTTAGGTCTAATTAATTAAATAAATTTCTAAAACATTCTATTTCTTTAAATTAAATTATTCCTTGCCTTAAATTAAATTTAGGATTATTTTATTATTATTAATCTTATCTCAAGTCTCCAAACTCCGGTCCGACCTCTCGTATTTATCCTGAAAAGCTAAAACTAAACATCTACTTTTAAAATAAATAAAAACTTCATATATTCATAAAAATTCATTTTTAATTTAAATAATAGAAATTATGCATGACTTATACGTAATCTGATTTTTCGGGTTCTACAATTTCATTGTGGCACCCATATTTCCCATGTGAGTTTCCATGCCATCAAGACGAGATTCAATCCTAGCCATCTTTTTACTAGATTCAGCAACAATGTCCCAACTAGATCCTCAAGTGAAGGATTTCCTTCCCCTTCAATGTATTGAACCCCGGTGGAGGATTCAACACATTCTTATTATTAACATATGAAAAATTCTCATTATTTCTTAAACCAAGATGATGAGTGTTAGGGGGATGGTTACCTCGATAACCTCCGTAGCCACCAAAATTCCTATTGTTGATATAATGATCCTCATCGGGAATATGTGGTTCTTCATTAACAATCGATGAATTTTCAACCTTTGTTGAACTAGTCTTATTCATAGCTGCAAATTTGAGTTGTTAAAGCTGAAACTTGTGCGGTGAGTGATGTAATAGGATCTATGGCATAAACTCCAGCCGTCTTCTTTACTCCTGACCTCTTAGACGGCCACTGATAGCTGTTAATGGTCATGTGTTCAAGCAAATCATATGCTTGATCAGGTGATTTGGCAAATATTGTGCCACAAGCTGCTGCATCCACAGTGCCTCCTGTTTGTCCATTCAAACCATTGTAAAAAAATTCAATCTGTACCCTGATAGGTGGTGTTTTTACGTGTTTATTGCATTAGTTTTATTTGTGTTTGCATTGTGCATGCATGCATTTCATTTACATTTTGTTCATTTTAGAGTAATCATTTGCATTTTATCATATCTCACTGTTGGGTGATGAATTTGCAGGAAAAATGGTCGGAAAACGGAAAATATAGCCAAGTGTGCAAAGTTGAAGAATTCGGACAGAATACTAGGCGCCCGAGCGGTAGAATTTTACCGCCCAGGCGCGAAAGATGACTAATTGAGCAAGCCTTACAGAAAGTTGGCGCCCGAGCGGTACTTTTATACCGCCCGGGCGCGAGAAGACGAAGTGCCAGACAGAAAGTTGGCCCTCGGGCGGTACTTTTCTACCGCCCGAGCGCGAATGCCGCACCAGCCGAGGGACATCACAGAAAGTTGGCGCTCGAGCGGTACTTTTCTACCGCCCGAGCGCCGCCTATTTTTGGAAATTATTGTGCGCGATTCTCTACCTTATTTTGGAGGTGTGGTTGATATGGTAAGGCTATTGCACGTTTTTTAGGGATATTCAGACATTATTGAAGGAGCACAAGGAGTTTTTGGAGAGCTTTTGCACTTGGATTGAAGATTCGACGGTTTCTGGGCATCGTTCTTCGCAGATTTTGTCACGTCTCGTATTTCTAGTTTATTTTCCTTTATTTAAATATTGTTTTGCTTATTTTAATTATGAATTCTAGTAGCTAAACTTTCATATTTGTTGGGATTAAAGGGGATCCTACCCCGAACGTTGAATCAAATTAATTTATATTTTGATTGTGCGTTATTCTTGATTTTACTACTGTTTTATCGTGTCATTAAAGAATAGCTAACTTTAACGACGTTTTTATATCACGAGTGAGTTCGAGAGAATAACGAGTGATAGGATCGAGTAGTAGAATTGACGGATCTACAATTTACATAGATATATGAAATTGGATACGTGCCGATAGTCATAGTCCTTAGGGTCGAAAACTAGGGGATTTCATCAATCGAAATGCGATTCATTCTTGATAAATAATTAAAGACATTTAATTATTTCATTAAGTGAATTAGTTTGGCATAGCTCGAGAGAGTGTGTTCAATAGATTAGGAAATCCTGTCGGAAGCGTAGATCACGATCGAACGAATTAATTGATTAACGAGGGGTAGGTGAACCGAGATTCCCAGCAAATCCATTTCTCATTGAGTTTAATTCAATCATTTTAGATATAAAATTCTCATTCATTACTTGTTGAGTCATTTTAATTGCATATTTAATTGAGTATAGTAGGAATAATCACACAAATCAATTTTCGTTGCTAAATGTTAAATAACTGAAAATATAATTGTTAAACACAGTCTTCAGCGGAACGATACTCGTACTCACGTACACTATATTATAACTTGACATCGTGCACTTGCGATCAATTTTTGAGCATACAAAATAATATTTTATTGGGGATTTCACTGTGCAAGTTTTGCTAAATCAAGTTTTTGGCGCCGTTGCCGGGGACTGTTAATCTACAATTTTATTTTTAGTTATTTCCTTTAGCATTATTTCATTTCTCTTGAGATAACACTTCACATTTTCTTACAGATATCCCTTCCAGTGCATGCCAAAGTCACTTGACGTGGAGCTTGAATTCGATCCTGAAATTGAAAGAACCTTCCGCAGAAGGAGACAACAGCAGAGGCTTAAAGAACTTATGGAGAGACACGAGCCAGAGCGCGAGGAGGAACAGCGTGAGGAGAGACATATCGAGATGCCACGCCGCATACCAATGCTGGAGTATGCCCAACCTTCTTTGGAGGGTGCACGCCCTAGCATTGTGAGACCTATCGTGCGGCCAAATCACTTCGAAATCAAACCAGCCATTATCCAGATGATTCAAAACACCGTCCAATTTGGAGGAACTGCTGTGGACGATCCAAACACACACATCGCGGATTTCCTTGAGATTTGCGATACTTTTAAATTTAATGGAGTTTCTGATGATGTTGTTAGACTGCGTTTATTTCCTTTCTCTTTGCGTGATAAGCTAAAGCTTGGTTGAATTGTTTACCTGTAGGTTCGATCACTACATGGGAGGACATGGCAAAGGCGTTTCTCATCAAATACTTTCCTCCATCGAAGACCATGAAGCTGCGGGCAGACATCACAACATTTGCTCAGTTCGATCAAGAGTAACTATATGAGGCGTGGGAGCGTTTCAAAGATCTATTACGAAGATGCCCCCATCACGAGTTGCCACTTGGGTTAGTCGTTCAAACCTTCTATTATGGCTTACTTACTCCTAATCGTACTATGATAGATGCTGCTGCTTGTGGAAATCTATTGAGAAAAACTGTTGAGGAAGGCTATGAGCTACTGGAGGAGATGGCTGCTAGCAGTTATCATCCTCAATCTGACAGGAACAACTAGCGGAGAAGTGCCGGAGTTCACCAGGTAACTGATTTTTCTGTTATTACTGCACAACTTGACGCTCTAAACAGGAAAATAGACGGCTTGAATGTGGGTGGCACGGCTATGCGTCTTCAAGAGATATTCTGTGAAAAGTGCGGAGGAGAGCACTATGTGAAAGACTTTCAAGATGGAAATCCCTTCTATGTGCAAAATGAGGCACCGGTGAATCAAGTGGGAGTCCAAAACCGCCCAAGGAATGACCCTTATTCGAACACATACAATCCTGGGTGGAGGCAACATCCTAACTTCTCATGGGGCGGTCAAAACAGTCAAAATAGACCGCAAGGAGGACAACAATATGGCAAACAACCGATGTATATATCTGTTCCTCCTAGAGAAGAAAAGTCCAACTTGGAACAAATGATGTCTAAGTTTATTTCATCCACTGAAACTCGACTCCAAAACCAAGATGCATCAATAAAGGGACTCGAGAATCAAATTGGACAGTTGGCCAAGATGATAGCAAGTAGAGAGCAAGGCACCTTGCCAAGTAACACAGAGACGAATCCAAAAGAGCAAGTGAAGGCTATTGAGTTGAAAAGTGGGAAAGTTTTGGAGTCAAGGGAAAAAGAGAAAACTCAAACAGTGGATGAGCAACCCGCGACATCTAAAGGTAAGTCTTCTAACTCCACACTAGCACCCACTGCACAACCAAAAATCGTTATACCTCCTCCTTTCCCTGCAGCACTTAAAAAAGCAAAACTAGATGCACAATTCGGTAAGTTTCTCGAGGTGTTTAAAAAGTTGCATATTAATATTCCCTTTGCCGATGCTCTAATGCAAATGCCTAGCTATGCTAAATTTTTGAAGGATATCTTAGCAAATAAGAGGAAGTTGGAGGATCATATGACAGTCAACTTAACTGAAAATTGCTCCGCTTTGATGCAAAACAAAATCCCACCTAAGCTAAAAGACCCAGGGAGTTTCTCTATTCCTTGCATGATTGGTGATGTTGTTTTTCATAAAGCATTATGTGATCTTGGTGGAAGTATTAATCTGATGCCATTTTCTGTGTTTAGGAAACTTGGGTTGGGAGAGCCTAAGCCGACGAGAATGTCCTTGCAACTGGCTGACAGATCTGTCAAGTATCCCCGCGGAGTGGTTGAGGATGTGCTAGTGAAGGTGGACAAATTTATTTTTCCTGCCGATTTCGTGGTGCTCGACATGGAGGAGGATACCGAGATGCCTCTCATTTTGGGGAGACCATTCTTTGCGACTGGCAAGGCACTTATTGAAGTGCAAGAGGGAAAGTTGAGATTGAGAGTGGGCGAAGAAGAGATTACATTTGATGTTTTTAATGCACTTAAGCACACACTGCATTCTGATAGTTGTTTTCGAATTGATGCTTTTGACTCTCTTGTATCCAACTATGTGCAGGATGCTCTTAGGGACCCTTTGGAGGCCACTATCAATACTGAATTGGGAGAAGAGGAGTTAGACGAAGAAAGAGCTGAAATTGTGGCACACTTTAATGCCAACCAACCATGGAGAAGGCCAATGAAGATGCGATTGGAGGATCTAGGAGAACGAAGAGATTTGACCCCTCAAAGGTCAAGCATCGAGGATCCACCAACGCTTGAGCTAAAGCCGTTGCCCCCACACCTCAAGTACGTATACTTAAGTGAGAATAACACTTTACCTGTCATTATTTCTGCTGCTTTGACAGATGTGATGGAGGACAAGCTGTTGGAAGTTTTGAAAGCGCACAAGGGTGCATTTGCGTGGAAGGTGGCAGATATCAAAGGAATAAGTCCATCCGTCTGCATGCACAAGATCTTGATGGAAGAGAAGTACTCACCTCTTGTGCAACCTCAAAGACGATTAAATCCAAATATGCAAGAGGTAGTAAAGGCTGAAACAATTAAGCTTCTCGACGCAGGTATTATCTATCCTATATCTGATAGTGCATGGGTAAGTCCTGTTCAGTGTGTGCCAAAGAAAGGTGGGATTACCGTTATCACAAATGAAAATAATGAATTAATACCCACTAGGACTGTTACGGGATGGCGTGTGTGCATTGATTATAGGAAATTGAATGATGCTACCCTTAAAGATCACTTTCCCCTTCCCTTTATTGATCAAATGCTTGAGAGGTTAAAGGGTCATGAGTTCTATTGTTTTTTAGATGGGTATTATGGGTATAACCAAATCATGATTGCGCCCGAGGACCAAGAGAAAACCACTTTCACTTGTCCTTATGGCACTTTTGCTTTTAGACGGATGCCATTTGGTTTGTGTAATGCCCCTGCCACTTTTCAGCGATGCATGACTGCTATATTCCATGATATGATTGAGACTTTTCTTGAGATATTTATGGATGACTTCTCGATTTTTGGCTCGTCTTTTAATGATTGTTTGCAGAACTTGCAGGTAGTGTTGAGGAGATGTGAGGAGACAAACTTGGTGCTTAATTGGGAAAAATGCCACTTTATGGTACAAGAGGGAATTGTCCTAGGGCACAAGGTTTCGGGGCACGGAATAGAGGTGGATAAGGCGAAAGTTGAAGTTATCAAGAACTTACCACCTCCGGCGTCCATAAAGAGAGTTAGAAGTTTTCTAGGCCACGCCGGTTTTTACCGACGTTACATCAAAGATTTTTCTAAAGTTGCAAAACCTTTATCTTCTTTACTCATGAAAGATGTGCCTTTTGATTTCAATTCTGATTGTTTGCAGGCATACGAGAAGTTGAAAGAGCGCTTAGTGACGGCTCCTGTCTTGGTGGCACCGGATTGGGATCTACCCTTCGAGATCATGTGCGATGCTAGCGATACTGCGGTAGGTGCTGTCCTCGGACAAAGACAAAACAAGGTATTTCACACCATATACTATGCAAGTAGGACTCTAGATGAAGCACAGTTGAATTATGCCACCACCGAAAAAGAGTTACTTGCAGTAGTGTTTGCACTTGACAAGTTTCATGCTTATCTTGTTTTGTCGAAAGTAATTGTGTTTACTGATCACTCTGCCCTTAAATATTTACTTGCAAAGAAAGATGCAAAGCCACACTTACTTCGGTGGATTTTATTATTGCAAGAATTTGATGTGGAAATAAAAGATAAGAAGGGTGTTGAGAATGTGGTTGTAGATTATTTGTCTAGATTAGAATTTATCAGTAATGACTGTGTGACTGATGCGATTAATGATTGGTTTCCGGATGAGCAGTTGTTTGAGGTGAAAAATTGTCCATGGTATGCAAATTTTGCGAATTTTCTTGTTACAGGCTCACCTCCCCCAAATCTAACATTTCACCAAAGAAAGAAATTCTTTTCGGACGTGAAATATTATTTTTGGGCGGAACCTTTCTTGTTTAAGATTTGTGCAGATTCTATGATTCGGAGATGTGTGGCGGAGGAAGAGATGGGATCGATTCTTACTCATTGCCATGACCGTGAGGTAGGTGGTCACTTTGGACCAACGAGGACGGCATCTAAGGTACTCGAATGTGGCTTTTATTGGCCAACCCTCTTTAAAGATGCTCGTTCTTATGTGATAGCATGTGATAAATGCCAACGGACAGGTAACATCTCTAACCGTCACGAAATGCCTTTAAATAATATCATTGAGTGTGAGGTTTTTGATGTGTGGGAAATAGATTTCATGGGACCGTTTCCCAGTTCTTTCACGAAAAAATACATTTTGGTGGCGGTGGATTATGTGTCTAAGTGGGTAAAGGCGGAAGCATACGCCACTAATGATGCTCAAGTGGTTCTAAAATTTTTGAAGAAAAACATTTTTTACCGCTTTGGAACACCACGAGCAATCATTAGTGATGGTGGCACTCATTTCTGCAACAAACTCTTTGAAAAACTTTTAAGCAAATATGGTGTCACACATAAAATCTCTACCCCTTATCACCCCCAGACGAGTGGTCAAGTGGAAGTGTCGAACCGAGAGATAAAGAGAATTCTGGAGAAAGTGGTAGGCGTCAGTAGGAAAGACTGGTCGGTGAGGTTAGATGATGCTCTATGGGCATATAGGACTGCTTTTAAAACACCTATAGGCACTATACCGTATAGGTTGTTATTTGGTAAAGCATGTCATTTACCTGTCGAGTTGGAGCATCGGGCATATTGGGCAACAAAAGCGCTGAACTTTAATTTTACTGATGCAGGTGAACAGCGTTTGCTTCAATTGGACCAATTGGAGGAGTTCCGGAATTTGGCTTATGATCTTGCACTGTCTTACAAGGAGAAAACCAAAATGGCTCATGACTAAAGAATCATCGAGAGAGAATTTAAGGAGGGTGAAAGTGTTCTGCTCTACAACTCCCGGTTGCGCTTGTTTCCCGGTAAATTGAAGTCGCGATGGTCCGGTCCATTCGTGATCTCGAAAGTTTATCCATCGGGAGCTGTGGAATTGAAAGATGGGAAAGATGGGATATTTACGGTCAATGCCCAGCGCCTAAAGCACTACATGGGTGGCATAGTTGAGCCACAACTTGGAATCACACGGTTCCAAGAGAATCCGAACTGAGACGGACCGACGGTCAAGCTCTCAACTATAAATTGAGAACTCTTTCTTTTCCCTTCTCTTGTATTTAATTTAATTCTCTTTTTATTTCGTGTCAGTTTATTTTATTTTCCAGTTGTATTATTTAAAAAAAAATAATAATTTATTTCGATTCTGGGCAGAAAGTTGGCGCTCGAGCGCGAAACTTCCCTTGGCATACAGAAAGTTGGCGCTCGGGCGGTAATATCTTACCGCTCGAGCGCGCCTGCTTACCTATGACTATTACATTACAAAAGGTTGGCGCTCGAGCGGTAACTTTTTACCGCTCGAGCGCGACCGCTTTAATAAGCGAGATCCCCTTTCCCTTCTTCATTCTGCACGAAATTTTTCCCCTTTCACTCATTCAAATCCCTAACTCACTTCCACTCTCCTCTCATCTTCTTGCAGGGAATCACTCCAACCATCAAGATTCAAGCATCGTGGGCAAGCGCCTCCTGCGGAATTCAAGCGTCATCTTCTCCGATTCCCCCAAAATCTCTCATCCGCTACTATGGCTCCAAAGAAGAAACAAAGAGGTACTTCCGACTCTTCCTCCTCTTAGACTTTTGATAGGCATCGATTTGTTAGTGAGGAAGAGCGGGCTAGGTATGAGCATGCCAAGATGAATAGAAATCCGATAGTAGAGAGGGGATTCCGAAAAGAATCTGCCGATAGGCACCTAGGAACTCGGATAGAATTGGAACGGCGCGGATGGGAAACTTTTTCCAATCATCCTAAGGCGGCGGTAGTTTCGGTGGTGCGTGAATTTTACGCGAATGCTATGGAGGGGAGAAATGGGACGGTGTTTGTTCGGGGTGTACATGTCCCGTGTGACTTGGCAACTATCAATGCTTTGTTGGAAACGGCGGAGGTCGACAACTCTCGTTTTGAGGCTTTAGCTGCTGACCCGAAATATGACTTGATTATCACCGCGCTATGCCATCCGGGTGCGGGTGCGATGTGGAAACCAGTGGGCGGACCGCCGAGCTGTTTCGATGAGAAATTCTTGACCGTTGACGCTGCCATGTGGTACTTATTTGTGGCCCGACGGATGATGCCGGTCTCGCATAAGAGCGAGGTCCAAAAGGAACGAGCGGTTCTCCTTTTTGCGTTAACTCACGGCTACGACGTGAATGTGGGCACACTTATCCACTCTCAAATCATGTTGTGTGCTCGCAACAGTCACGTCGGTCTGTTCTTCCCGACAATTATGTCCGAGTTGTGTGCCCGTGCGGGAGTTCTATTCCGGGACGACGAGGAGTGGATTCAACCCATGAAGCCGATTTCCATCAAAGACGATAAGCGAAAGTATGCCAAGCGACAGATTGACTTCCCCACTGAGGAGGAAAATTTAGGTGGCTCTAGCGCCGCCGCTCCACTCCGCCGTCCACCACCACCCCGCCGGCGAACTCACACCGATATGATGGCTGAGAATCTCGCTTTCCAAACTTATCAGGGTCAATTCAACTCGTATGTCACCGACCATCTGTCTCACATTGACTCCATGATGCGCTCGCTGCTTGTGCAAGGGGGCACTGAACCAGGGACCGTGCCGCCGTCTCCGCTACCTCCTCCCCCATTCCAGTTCCAGTATGATTATTACCAGCAAGGGGATGCCGCCGGAGTGCAACCGCCGGAACATGACGAGGATCAGCCTTGATCAGGGGAGTTTACTGTTTCCCCTTTCCTTTTTATTTTGCATACTCTCTTGCATTTGCATTCATGGTTCTTTTTGTTCTTAGTTTTTGTTTCGTTTTGTGCAATGAGGGCATTGCACAACTCTAGTATGGGGGGGGGGGGGGGGGGGGGTAGATTGTTTTGTTAGGTTGTTTTGTGTGTTTAGTTAATTGGTTTTTAAGTCGTTGCATTTATGTTATTTGAAGTCGTTTATGGTGAGAAAACATGGTTTATGAGCCAATGATGATGATGATGTTGAATTGAAAAGCATTAATTGGGTCACTTCATGAATGATACTCTTGATTGTTGAAACATGAATTTTGGTACAAATTTTGAACTTTTTGAGCACATATGTGTGGGGACTAGAATTTTGCAGGAAAAATGGTGATATTTGAAGGTCTTGTGTGGTTAACTTGAAAAACATCATTTATGAGTTGATTTAGCATGTAAACCCGTGGAAATAAGTCACTGATTGGAACCTTGAATAGAGAATTCGATTTGCCTTGAACTTCACATATACCTCCTTTTCAATGCACTGAATTCAAATATCATACTCCTAACCAGCTATAATCCAAAGTCATATATTCTTAGCCTAGGGAGTACATGTGTGAAAATTGTGCATCAACATGTTGAAATAACAAAGTTTCTTGCAAAAAGAACTTTGAGAAAAAAAAGGGAGATGTAAGGTGAGGGGGAAGCCGAAATAAAGGGAATGAAATTCTATTCCTAGGCTAAAAGTTGGAGATGTAAGGAGACGAGGAAAGTCAGACGAAAAGTCTTGACAATTGCACAATGACAATGATCGGTGTACTCCCAACTTTTAGCCACTTGAGCTTATTTTCCTTCTTTTCGACACCCTTATCTGCACTTAAGAATTTAATAAAGTTCAACTTATGGTTAGTGATAAATGGACACGGGGTGCATGCTAGTGAGACTTGTATTGAAGTGTTAATTGAGTGACTCGCATGATTTGATGCTTGATCTATTTGACGTACGAATGACTAGACCCATCATGACACACACAAACGTTCAAATTAGTGTCAAGATTTATGTGTAGATGAGAATGAGTACTCGTTTGTGATTTGACTTGATTATGATTTGTATGTGCGGAAGTTCACTGAGGCATGTTCATAAAAGTTGTCAACTCACCATTGACATTTAATTGTGTTGGTTAGTTCTTGGTTGAGTCTTTTATTTTTGTTGTGTTTATTTAGAGTCTCGTGCTTTAACCTATTTTGCTTGAGGGCAAGCAAAAGGTTAGTATGAGGGGGTTGATAGGTGGTGTTTTTACGTGTTTATTGCATTAGTTTTATTTGTGTTTGCATTGTGCATGCATGCATTTCATTTACATTTTGTTCATTTTAGAGTAATCATTTGCATTTTATCATATCTCACTGTTGGGTGATGAATTTGCAGGAAAAATGGTCGGAAAACGGAAAATATAGCAAAGTGTGCAAAGTTGAAGAATTCGGACAGAATACTCGGCGCTCGAGCGGTAGAATTTTACCGCCCGGGCACGAAAGATGACTAATTGAGCAAGCCTTACAGAAAGTTGGCGCCCGAGCGGTACCTTTCTACCGCCCGAGCGCGAATGCCGCACCAGCCGAGGGACATCACAGAAAGTTGGCGCTCGAGCGGTACTTTTCTACCGCCCGAGCACCGCCTATTTTTGGAAATTATTGTGCGCGATTCTCTACCTTATTTTGGAGGTGTGGTTGATATGGTAAGGCTATTGCACGTTTTTGAGGGATATTCAGACATTATTGAAGGAGCACAAGGAGTTTTTGGAGAGCTTTTGCACTTGGATTGAAGATTCGACGGTTTCCGGGCATCGTTCTTCGCAGATTTCGTCACGTCTCGTATTTCTAGTTTATTTTCCTTTATTTAAATATTGTTTTGCTTATTTTAATTATGAATTCTAGTAGCTAAAATTTCATATTTGTTGGGATTAAAGGGGATCCTACCCCGAACGTTGAATCGAATTAATTTATATTTTGATTGTGCGTTACTCTTGATTTTACTACTGTTTTATCGTGTCATTAAAGAATAGCTAACTTTAACGACGTTTTTATATCACGAGTGAGTTCGAGAGAATAACGAGTGATAGGATCGAGTAGTAGAATTCGCGGATCTACAATTTACATAAATATATGAAATTGGATACGTGCCGATAGTCATAGTCCTTAGGGTCGAAAACTAGGGGATTTCATCAATCGAAATGCGATTCATTCTTGATAAATAATTAAAGACATTTAATTACTTCATTAAGTGAATTAGTTTGGCATAGCTCGAGAGAGTGTGTTCAATAGATTAGGAAATCCTGTCGGAAGCGTAGATCACGATCGAACGAATTAATTGATTAACGAGGGGTAGGTGAACCGAGATTCCCAGCAAATCCATTTCTCATTGAGTTTAATTCAATCATTTTAGATATAAAATTCTCATTCATTACTTGTTGAGTCATTTTAATTGCATATTTAATTGAGTATAGTAGGAATAATCACACAAATCAATTTTCGTTGCTAAATGTTAAATAACTGAAAATATAATTGTTAAACACAGTCTTCAGCAGAACGATACTCGTACTCACGTACACTATATTATAACTTGACATCGTGCACTTGCGATCAATTTTTGAGCATACAAAATAATATTTTATTGGGGATTTCACTGTGCAAGTTTTGCTCGATCATACCCAATCTTCAAAACCATGGTTTGGACACCTCCGCAATAACTCCTTATACTGTTCTCATCCCTCATATAATTGCTCAAAGTCAGTCTGCCTAAAAGTACTTATCTCAATTTCAACTGTGCAGACTTCGCATGTGGAAAATATTTAGCAAGGAACTTAGTTGCTAACTCCTGCCATGTAGTGATACTCCCCAAAGGAAGCGATTGGGGCCATCCTCTTGCTTGGTCCCTAAAAGAAAAAGGAAACAAGCGCAATCGAATTATATCATCAGAAATACCATTTATTTTTACTGTGTCAGTGATTTCAAGGAATGTTCTGAGATGTAGATGAGGATCTGCAGTAGCGGCTCCCCCAAACTGGTTCTGTTGAACCATGTTTATCAATGCGGGCTTGAGCTCAAAGTTTTTGCATTAATAGTCCCTCGTGCGATGCACGAATAATGAGCATTTAGTACATGCCTAAAATGATCTTGATGGGTATTGCAGGGGGTGGATTTTCATTATCTCTGTTGTCAGTCATTGATTGAATCCCTTCTCTTCTCGCCTTTCTTAATATTTTTGCGTTTCTTTAGATCTCAGGATAAAAGGTAAGGAAGTCAAGATTTTGTGATATTCGCATACACTGTCAAACAAAGATAAGAAACAAATCAATGTTTAATGTAATACAATAAAAGCAGTTCTAAATTAAAATCTAGACTAATTTGTAACAATAATAATATAAATTTAAAATAAACACTCCCCGGTAACGGTGCCAAAAACTCGTTGCATGTTTTCTTGATTGCTCGCAAGTACACGACGTCAAGTTATAGTAAAATGAATTTTTGAGTACAAGTGTCGATCCCACAAGGAGTGTGTGTATATAAAAGTATATAAGTTCTTGTGATTAAAATAGTCTTGACTTTATTTAGAATAATCAATTAAAAGTTTTGTTTGCAAGAATAACTAAATTGAAAATGGATTTAAATGTAACACGAAATTTTGGCAAATTAATATTCTTATTTATGTTTTGTAGGTTATGCCAACCGTTATTCTGTTTGAGTACAACGAAGAATGGGAAATTAATGAAGATAATATATTTAAATGGTGTTCATGGCCGAGTGGTAAGTGGACAGCTATTCCTTTGGATTCTGATATTTGTTCAATGGAATATACAGAAAGTGAGATATACAGACTTATGAATCAAGGTGGTACAGAAAAATTGAAATTAAGTTGTCTTCCTGATGTGAAGCATTGCAATATTCGTCCAATTTATATTGAGGATGATAATGATTTGAAAGCATACTTATATCTTGTATGTGCACTTGAAAGAGCAGTACTTCATGTCGAATTTGAACTAAGTGTTGTTTCTCTTGATATTGTTGAAAGTGAAAATATCATGTCACCGGATTTAAATTTGACTCATTTGGATGATGAGTATGTCGATGATGAAACAAATATGTACGATCACTATTTTGATAGAACTTTTGTCTCAAATGACCATTGTACCAATAATGATGTAATAGAAGATATAAATACATCAACTGAAAATATGCAAGAGAATGATGTGAGAAGTACATAAAATGATATGGAGGATATAAATGCGGTACATGTGGATGATAACGATGTTAACACCACATTAGTGTAGCTCATGATACTGAGACTCATGTTCAAGCTGATACATATTCATTTACTGATGGTTCAAGTTTATTTATTGGTCAAAGATTTTCAAGCAAGACCGAAGTGAAGAAAGTGCTATCCAAAATTTCTTTGAACTCGTCTTTTGAGTTTAAAACTGTCAAATCTTCTCGAAATATCTATTCGGTTCATTGTTTGAATAAAGGTTGCACCTGGAGAATTTGGACTCTAAAACACGAGAACTTAATAGATTTTGTGATTCGTACATACTGCAACACACACAAATGTGACTTGACTTGAATGCGTAAAAAGCATCGACAAGCCAGCTCATCTATCGTTTGTGATATGTTGGTAGAGAACTTTCGAGGACAACAAAAAACACCTCAACCAAAATCTATTATGACAATGATGAGGAATAAGGGGGTTGACATTACCTATTACAAAGCCTTGAAAGGCAAACAACTGGCTCATGATATCTTCAGAGGTGATCCTGAAAGAAGTTTTGATCTTCTACCTTCATATTTGAAAATGGTCGAGAGAATGAATCCTGGTAGTATAATAGATTTAGTAGTAGATGAGCATAATAGATTAAAGTATTTTTTTTAGCATATGGCGCATGTGCAAGAGGATATAGATGCATGAGAAATGTCGTACCTATTGATGGTACATGGTTGAAAGGAAAGTACGACGGTACTTTACTTGTGGCCTCAGCACAAGATAGAGATTTTCATCAATATCCTTTGGCTTGGGATGTTGTTGATGTAGAATCCATTGCTTCGTGGAGTTGGTTTTTGACGAAGCTCTTGGAAGTAGTGGTTGATGAGGAAGAGTTGGTGAATCTCAGACAGACATCCAGGCATCATTGCTGCAGTTGCCAACGTTTACAAAAATGCACATCATGGTCATTGTATATGGTACTTGTCACAAAATATGAAAATTCGTTGCAAAAAGAAGGTTTGTACCGAAATGTTTATGTGGTTAGCAAAAATTTACAAGCAAAACGACTTTGACTTGGAGTACGAAAAGTTTAATAAAATATATCCCGATGCTGCAAAGTTTTTGAATGAAAGTGATACATTGGATCGATGGACTCGAGCGAGCATATAGCCCAAGATCTCGGTATAACATTATGACAACTAATGGTGTTGAATCAATAAATGCAAGATTGCGTGAAGAAAGACAACTTCCAATCATTGCACTACTAAACTCTTTGCAGACTTTGACTATATCTTGGTTTTCAAGGTATCAAAATGCATCCATCGCATCAACAACAAATTTCACTCCAACTATTGAGTCAATTCTGCATGAAAGGTTTAATATTGGTCGGGGATATCAAGTTTATGAGCTGGGCCGTCTTGAATTCGATGTTTGAAGTGCTACAAATAGTGACATTGTGGATTTGGAATCGAAGAGATGTACCTGTAGAGAATTTGATATTGACAAGATTCCATGTTCTCATGCAATTACAGCGAGTTACTTTTGTGATGTTAATTTTTATTCCTTGTGCTCAGAGTATTATTTTATTATGATATGGTATTTAGCCTATTCTGAACCAATTTAACCTGTTCTGAATCAGAACGAGTGGCCACTTGATGATATGTTAGTACTGCCACCTGTTATCAAGAGAAGACGTGAAAGGAAAAAACAAAACAGATTTCCATCCGTATGAGAATTTGGTAGAAGATAAGATTGAATGATATGTAATTTGTTTGAATTTAAAGACAATCAATTTGATTTTATTAATATGTAATGCGATTGAATGATATGTAATTTGTTTGAATTTAAAGACAATCGATTTGATTTTATTAATATGTAATACGTTTGTGGCGAATTTTTAATTTTGTTCGAGGGGTGGTCAGTTGGACGAGTGGACAAGATTGTAATGTGTGCGGTAGATTTTTAAGTTTGGGTCGCGTGGGTGGTAAATTGTTACAATTTTGGGTCGCATGGGTCGAGTGATAATGTTAGGGGTTTGGTTTAGGGTGGGTCGCGCGGGTGGTAAATTGTTTCAATTTTGGGTCGCGTGGGTCGAGTGATAATGTTAAGGTTTGGTTAGGGTTTTGTTTAGGGTTTGGGTCGCGTTTGGGTCGAGATGGGTCGAGTGGGTAGGAGATTTTGAGTTTTGATCATTTTATAATATATAATTCACTTTTTATATGATTAGAATGTAAATATATATATAATTTATTTGTGTAAACATTTTAATATGAGTTATATATTATAATTTAAGTGTGTTAGTTAAAAAATTCATATCAAGTAGAAAAATGTATCTCTTATTCTAACAATGTAGGTTGAATTTAAACTCAACTAAGATTCTTAACAAATTTTATAATTACACTAAAATTCTTAACAAATTTTTTATTATAATAGAACTAAAAAAATTCTTACATATTCACTTTAATGAATGTATTCGAAACATATGAACATTAACAAATTTTATAATTTTACTAAAAATTTTAACAAATTTTATAATAATAGAACTAAAAATATTCATAACAAATTTCATTACATATTCACTTTAATAATATATAAGCATTAATTAATGTTTATTGTATATAAATGAGTCGAGGACTTTACGTGCATCTAGTTTTATGGATATGCTTCTCGACCATAAAGCCGAGCGTAGCGCGCGGGCGCCTGCACGCGTTCCTTCGCGTTTTTTCTTGTCTCTTCGGATTTTTATGGTATTTTTTCATGTATTTTTTCATTTCCTTGACATTGTTTGATGATTTCGTGTCCCTTCGGATTTTTCTGTTATTTTTCGTATTTTTTCATTTAATGCCATTGTTTGATGATTTCATTTTGCATACACATTATATCAGTTATATCAAAAAACACATAAATTTGCATACACATTATATCAAAAACACATTATATCAGCTATATCAAAAAACACACACATTATATCATTTTGCATATTTTTCTTCTTCCTTCTTCAACAAAGTTGTAGTTGTATCTTGTAATCCAAAGATTGCCACAAACCTTTAGCAAATTGGTTTCATGTTTCATGGTTTAAAATAGATACCTACACGATCCAATGAATCGAATTAATTTTCATTGTTTAAAATATATTGAGTATATGGATCACATACATCAACTAAAAATCAATATAATGTAACCAAAAATCAATATAATGTATCACATAAATGTGTTAATCCAACGACGAGAATTTATCCCAAATACAACAACAACAATAATGCCTAAATTCTTCAATCTTCTCATCGTTAATTTGATAGGCATTTTCCCTAAATATGGTATAAGCTGCTGCCGCTAAACAGTAAACTCCACATTCACCGCTGCAAGAAAAAACAAACATTAAATATACATAATTTTTAAAATAAAAAATTTTAACCTGGTCTTTTGAGTAGGAAAATTTTCTGGCCTAACTGTACTCCATCTTCTGAAGCATCAACACCCAACATATGTGGAAGCATAATGGACAAAGAGTTAATAGGTTTAAGCAATGTCTTGCCTGACCTATCTACGCTGCGGTCTGAATCCATGATTGTGATAATCTTACGGCTAGGCAAAACCTTCGACAAAACCCAATGTCCGGGAAGATGAAAGGGTATTGAAATTATTTTGGCTTTGTTCCATGGAATAGCCGACCACTTACCAATTTCTTCTCTCACATAGGGCATCAAATATTCTATATTATTCTCTCCACCCTCATTGAAAGCACTCGAAACCAGCTGATGAAAATCGACGTCCATCAATGACACCTCATGTGACATTAAATGTGAGTACGTCCTTTGTAATTGGAGCAAACCTCGACAACATTCTTGAATATGCTGAAAGTGATAAAGTGAAATATGTTAATTAATAACTCAACGTGAAAAACAAAATAAGAAAAAACTTACTGTCTCGGTCAGCCAAGAAGCAGGTGTCCCCAATACACGAAACCACGAGCTATCATAGGACAAACACATCCCATGTATCCTCGTATTTTCCATACAACAATTAATCTCAGCACTTGCTCGTGGCCACGATCTATTGGCGAACATTCTACCTCTTTTCTCAAAAGTCGAAGACATCATATCATTCATAACAAGATGATGCAGTTCCTCTTCTGTCATAGGCCCTTCCTCCACTGTGAACAATCTTAACTTATGGCCCGAAGTTTTTTCAAAAGCTCGAGTCAAAGACGGATCGCTCACAAGTTGAATATTTGGATCCACCTCATCTGCTCTCATAAATGGTGATAGGATCGGTTAATCGAATAAAAAGTGTTTAGAAGGGGGTTGAATAAACACTGCTCGAATTTAAAATATTCTTCGACAATATAAATTCAGTTTTGTTACAAACTGAAAGTGAATATCCCGTCGGTCAATAACAATCAGTTAAACTGAATAAAACAGTTGCGGAAAACTAACTGACTGAAAGATAGAGTATCTAACTGAAAATGGTAACTGAAGTAATGACACCACAATTTGTTTCTGGATGTTCGGAGAATTGAATAACTCCTACGTCACCCCTTCTATCACGAAGATAGGATATCCACTAAAAGACTTTGATCAAATACACGACACTGTACTGACCCACTTCAGTTTGGACTTATCACTTTGCCAAAACTGAAACTCTTAGCATACAACACTTTTATATATCGTAACTGATCTTTAGCACAACTTAGAAAATCTATCAACAATTACAAAGTGCTTTTTAAGCTCGAGAATGTAGTCTTAAATACTCTTGATATGACTAATAAGCGTGAGCTTTGATTTCTGATTGTGAGTAGATATTTTTGCAGCGTAACAGCAAGTAGAATGAGATAACTGAAATTCAGTGGTTCTTTAGTTGCTGCCTTCGACTATTTATAGGCTTTCCTCTCAACGGTAACATTAAAGAATGTTTGAATATTCTAACCGTTGATTGCCACGTCGATATATTCTGACAATCATACATTGTTCATTCTGCAATGCGGCATTCCACTACTAGTTGCAGGTATATGTACTATTTTTTCTGTTGTCGCTTTCAACTGATGACGTGTACAGCTGAGAGATCAGCTGGTAACGAATCAGTTGCCGAGAATGAACTTCAGTTGAATAGAACAGTTGACTAATGTTCAGCAGATGACGTGTTCAGTTGATGATCAGTTCAGTTGCTGAGTTTAGTTGGTAAGTCTTTTTGTCAAAACACCGGAATTAAGTTTCCAACAATTTCCCCCTTTATGGTGTTTGAAAAAACTCAGAATAAAATATAACTGAATAACTGAACTCTTGTAGATAAAATAAGATGTAGATTCAACTGAACTCATATTCTTCATAGATACAAGAATTTAAGATTACTTCTGCTTTTTCTAAAATCAGTTTAAGTCTCTTCCCCCTTTTTGTCAAACAGCTCCATCTTAGAAGATAATTTCCGAACATCAATAGATAGGAGCTTAACAGAGTCGAAAATATTGCTTATAGCAGTAGTCATTGCAACTTGAAGCAAGTAGATTTTTCTTGAAACAAGAGATTCTACACTGTCGACTCGTTTGTTGATAGAGTCTTGAGTGGCAGTGAGACTGGAAAATATCCCTCTGTTTTTCTGTATATCGTCGACTGCAAAGGTCAGAGAGGTAACAGCTCTTGTATGGCGTTTAGTTTTTCTAAGTTGAACTGATGGGAAGAGTCCAACTTCAGAGTGTGTGACAGATGAGTGTTCTGAATCTTCGATATGGCAGTGAGTATCTGTTGCATACTTTCCTGCATGTGCAGAACTTCCTCAAAAATGAGATCAATATCTGATGAAGATGGAGGAGGAGACTGATGAGATGTTCCTGGTTCTCTTGTTGTCTGTTCAGAAATGACTAAAGCTTGTTCAGTTGAAACTGTATCAGCAACATTCTGAAATGGAACATCGGTTACAATAATTTCTCCTTGGACTGGAGGCGGTGATGGTGGATTCTGATCAGCAAAAAAAACGGCCTGATCAAAGGAAGTAGGGGATGAAACCAGAACTGGTGCCTCTAAAGAGTGAACGTGAGAATCAAATTGGCACATCAATCGAAACAGCTTGGTCAGCAACTGGATCTTGCTGAACTGGTTCTTCTGAAGAGATGGTGACCTCTGGATGAATTTGATCAGCAGAGTGATCAACTGGATTAGTCATAGGGTCTCTCAATTTAGTATCCTGCACCACTGCTTGGATAATTTCCTCAATGTTTGCAAAGGAAAGCTCGGCTTCAGTGTAGAGTTGTTGTTCAGCAGGAGATGGTTGAGGCATATCCTGAACTGACTTTTCAGTTGGAACCAAAGCCTGTTCTGAGGATGTTTGTTCAAATGTATCCTCTTCATCATTATCTGAATTTCCTTGATGAAGAACCAACTCCTGATCCATTTCCCAAAATTTGATTTGAGATTGTAACCCAAGCAAATCAGTATCAAGCTGAGTAATTACTGCTTGATCAGCAAATGCAGTAGGATTTGTTGGAACGTAGTTGTCTTTCAATTTGCTGACAATTTGAGCCAACTTCTTGGCTCTCACCTGATCAAACAAATAAGATTTCCTTTCCATCGCCTGAGCAATTGTTGCAGCTTTCACCGTTCTTAGAACATAAGCTTCCAATTTGATGAAGGTGTTCAGCCGAGATTTCTTCTTCAGTTTCTTGGCGAAAACTTGTGTGCGAAAGGCTGTCCAAGCATCATAGGACTGAATTTTTGAAGCTGCATAGCTATTAACCTTTGCCCAAACAAGGTCAATATGTGTCTGAATGGCATTTGAAGGTCTGGGCTCTTCAATCAGGTTACCCTTGCCTTTATCAATGCTCAGAATGTGAGGGATTTCCAATCCCGTTCGAGTTGATTCCACCACCTCTATAAATTTTTTTCCCTTTGGGTCGAGCAGGTGCCACAGTGGCAGGGCGAGAGATTTGAATCAGAGGTGCTTTGGTCCTAACTGATTCCTTTTTGGCACCAACTGAAGCTTCTGGTGGAATGATTTTCAAAGGAACTGCTTATATTGGTTGCTGAGCATCCGAAGAAATAATTGTATCAGTAGGAATAGATACCTCGGCAGTTTTTTATTTAACCCTTTGGGTTTTTGGTTTCTTGGCAATCTGAAGAGATGGAGTTTTCTCTGAGTCAGAAGTACTCAAAATTAATTTCCTCTCAGCCATTTTCAGTTGAGCCAAAGTTTTGGCCTTCTTCACTGATTTTGGGGCTGCTTTCTCAGTCCCATCTCCTGTTTGATCTTGAAAAACTGAGCAGGAGAAATGTCCAGTTTGGTTCTCAATGGCATAGTGTTCTTCGCATTAAAAACTTTAAACCTTAATGATCTTTCTGAGTCATCAGCCACTAATCCTTTCAATTTCAGCAGATAACTAAGTTGCACAGCAAATCCCTTGGATTGTTTAGAAGACAGGAACATATTCTTCAGAACATTAAATATAACGTGCTTCCAGTTGAATTGACAATCAGCCATAATAACAGAAATGGCTTGAAATTTCTCCAAAGTAAGGGCAGCAAATGATCCAGCTTTTGCCAAAAGCCCTTTGGCTACAACATCAGCAAGTAACTGAACTTCATACTTCAGTTATTTCTTTGGATCGGAGACTTTGATCTTCCGTCCATCAGCAGAGAGTGCGGTTTGCATCTCTTCAATATCAGACGCCTTAACATCCGAGAGTTGTGCCAATCTATCAGAAGGAAGAGAGAAAATTTCTCCAAAGGAGTCTTCAGAAATGGTCAGAGACTGATCATTGACAGTAGAAATTATGTTGCCATCAGAGTCGACCTTACCGGTGGAATAGAAATCCTGAAGTTCTTTTGGGTAGATTTCTTGAGATGATGTACCCAAAAACGTCCTTAATCTAGCAGTCTCAAGTTTTTGAAAAACTTTCTTGACATCATTATCACCGAAAGATAGGATTGACCCAAAATTGATAGCCATAGCATTTAGCATGTAAGCGAGAATTTAAGTTGCCATTTCGAACTGATTGAATTCCTGAAAGAAAAGTTGAAGGATGAGACTTGTTCTTGCTCTCAAAAATCTGTGGATAAACGCAAAGTAAAACTGAAATGGAGCAGGAAATGGTACATATGTACGTGACTATTCAAATTCTGGACACGTGTCAGTCCATAGAAATTCTGAATTACAATGTGTGTACGTGTGCCAAATGCGTGTGTATTTGAACGGTTTCAAAGGTGTCCACGTTGACACTAATCATTTACTGAAAAACAACATTTAATGCTTGAAAGACAGTCACGTCGCTTGATTTTGAATATAATAGGTTTAATTAGTTAACGTATATGAGAAGATTAGTGAGACGCTCAACTGAACGATCAGTTGTCAGACTGTGTCGTTTCAGTTGAGAGCTGACTAATCAGTTGTCTTCTCAGTTAACCTCTTAAAAACCGATATTCCTCCTTAATAAATGCATTAAAGAAAATGATGATAATATAAGCAAGATTAATTAAGGAAATCCTGATGCTTGGTAGAGTAATCGTCATTAAAAATTGTCCTTTCATCTTCCTCGACCTGGTCTATAAATAAGAGTTAAAGAGTTAGTCACAAGTATATCAGCAGATAAAAAAAATGGAAGGTGCAAGTAGCTCAAACGTTTCTCCATTCTCTCTGCAGGCCAGAAAATCTGCCATTGAAGACGAGGTCTTCTATGCTAGTCTTCCCTACTGGGAAGAGTTACAGGAGCTTGAGCTCCTATACAACTCTGGAAAGGCTACCACCTTCAAACGGATGGCACAGCTAAGAGAAGTGCGGGAGCACTTAACCATTTCTGTGGGGGTGGACGTCTTCAAAGATGGTCATCTCCACCAGCTGATGCTTCGAAAGGAGCTAGGGACTCTCAATCGCATAGCTTCTTCGCACAGCTTCTGCAAGACATCTTCCTCAGCTCTAGCTGTTAGGTTGAGGATGTGGATAGCTGATGTAGAAGCAATATATGAAAATGTAGTCCTGGCCAATATTTATGGTTAAATATAATGTTTATTTTGTTTTATCGTCGTTTTTCTTGTTCCTGCACGTAATGAGCTTTGTGAGATACTATACAAACATGTGAGTTGATGAAACGCTAACTCATAGAAGATTAACTGACATCAGTTGAGAGTCATAAAATAAACAATTAACTGAAGAGTCAGTAAGTGACAACAAAACTGAAAAATGAATTAAGAACCAAGACAGAAATAACAACTGATTATGATAAATCAATTAATCCTAGTATATTGCGAAAATGAGAAAAATTAGTCTCAGCCAATGGTTTGTTGAAGATATTGGTTGCTTGCTGCTCAGTTGATACGTATTCCAGTATGATGTTCTTCTTCAGGGCATGATCTCTGATGAAGTGATGCCTGACATCTATGTGCTTAGTCCTGGAGTGAAGAACTGGATTATAGGTAATGGCAATTGTGCTTGTGTTGTCACAAAATATAGGAGATTCCTTTGCATCAACACCATAATCTTTCAGTTGTTGTTGAATCCAGAGCAGTTGAGCACAGCAGCTTCCAGCAGCAAGATATTCTGCTTTAGTTGTGGAAGTTTCTATGGATGTTTGCTTCTTACTGAACCAAGAAATCAGTCTGTCTCTTAGAAACTGATATGATCCACTTGTACTTTTTCGATCAAGCTTGCATCCTGCATAATCTACATCTGAATATCCAACTAAATTGAAAGATGAATCTTTAGAATACCATAATCCCACATTTTGTGTGCCCTTAAGATATTTCAAATTACGCTTGGCAGCAGTAAAATGTGATTGCATAGGATTTGTTTGAAATCTAGCACACATGCATACAGCAAATACAATATCAGGACGACTAGCAGTTAGGTACAATAATGAACCTATTATACCTCTGTAAAGTGTCGTCTCAACTGATATTCCCCCTTGATTAGTGTCTAATTTAACTGATGAGCTCATGGGAGTGCTTGCAGCTGAACATGATTCCATACCAAATTTCTTCAGCAATTCCTTAGTGTATTTAGTTTGACTGATAAAAGTTCCTGAATCCAGTTGCTTCACTTGTAAACCAAGGAAGAATGTCAGTTCACCCATCATGATCATTTCGAACTTATCCTGCATTAACTTAGCAAACTTCTCACATAATTTGGGGTTAGTTGACCTAAAAATAATGTCATCAACATAAATTTGAACGAGTAGAATATGATCATTCTTGGAAAATTTGAACAAGGTCTTATCAACTGATCCAACAGAAAAATCGTGATCAGTTAGAAATTTTGAAAGAGTTTCGTACCAAGCTCTTGGAGCTTGTTTAAGACCATATAAGGCTTTGTTCAAATGTTATACATGATCAGGAAGGTGATGATTGATAAAACCTGGAGGTTGTTCAACGTAGACTTCTTCCTGCAACGGGCCATTCAGAAATGCACTCTTCACATCTATTTGATAGACTTTGAAATTTTTGAATGAAGCATAGGTGAGGAATATCCTGATTGCCTCCAGTCTTGCAACTGGTGCATATGTCTCATCATAATCAATTCCTTCATCCTGCCTATAGCCTTGTGCCGCTAGCCTTGCTTTGTTACGCACAACTGAACCATCTTCGTTCAGTTTGTTCCTGTACACCCATTTTGTACTTATAACAGTTTTCGAAATTGGTCTTGGAACTAAGTTCCAGACATTGTTATGGATAAACTGATTTAGCTCTTCTTGCATTGCATTTATCCAGTTTGGATCAGCAAGAGCTTCATCAGTCTTTTTGGGTTCTAATTGTGATACGAAAGCTGAATGAATAAATAGATTGAGCATCTGATTTCTTGTTCTTACTGGATCAGATGGTTTACCTATTACCAACTCTGGAGGATGTGATTTCTTCCATCTGAGTTCAGCATTTATTGCTTCTGAATCAGCAACTGCTTCTGTGGGTAACTGAACATTTTCAGTTTCAGTTGGAGCAGTTTCAGTTGGTAACTGAATGTCATTTGGTTGCTCTATTAACTGATCATTAGGAACAGCTTCTGGTTCTTCTGGTTGATCCAATACTTCTGGTTCGGGTGTTTGGAGGTTGCTTTGATTGATATGGATATCTTCTTCATCATCATCATCCAAGCTTATATCTTTAGAATTATCTCCAAAACTGATGTTTGGTCCAGTGTATTTGACCAGTTGAGATAATAAATTTGAATCTCCTGTCATGTGGCGTGAACATCCACTATCCAAGTACCATATAGATTCAATGCTTGTACCTGTTACCTGCAATCACACATAAGATAAGATTCTGGTACCCCTTTCTCTATTTGGGTCCAAAGTTGATTAGTCCTTTAGGAATCCAGACTTGGATCAGTCTAACTGCCGTCCAGTTGCTGTATTCCATATGGCCTTTCCCTGTTTGTGTGTGCTTGATATATGGTGTGCAGGAGATGCAACATGTGATTTGTCCTTTTTCAACTGATTGTTCAACCAGTATCTTTTCTGAACTGGCTTACTATTGTAGTAATTTGAGTAGCCATTTGAGTAATTTTTGCTGAAAATTTTTGGTTGCTGACTTCGAGAGTCAGTCACAACTTTTGGGCTATGACCAATTCCACATCTTTTGCCCTTGTTCATACTTTGAGTTGGCTGTTCAATCAGTTTACTCGGCTCAGCTTGTTCTTGCACCATAACTGATTTCACAAAGTGAATGTATTTCCCTTTGTTTATATTTAGTCTTGGCTGAGTATCTTTGAAAGACGAATCATCCTTACTACAGAATCCTAAACCAGTTTTATCAGTAACTAATTTATGAGAATTCTGTATATCAGTTAAAGCATCAGACGATTTGTTCCAAGCCTGAATAAGCTCAGTGGGCTTTGAATTTTCAAGCAACAACTTTTGAATCATTAATTGATCCCTGCTTCTTTCATTTCTGAGCTCAGCAATTTCCCTTTTCAGACTCAACATATCAACTGATTCATCAGTTTTTGTTTTATCGTCTTTGGGATCATTTTGCTTCGCTCTGGCTTTTTCAAACGATAAAGCAAGCTTTTGATACTCATTAACCATGTCATGCAATGTCGAAATAAGTTCTTCTCTGGTAAAATCAGTTGAACTAAAATCAAATACCTGTTGACTGCTGGACTCTAGTTCTGTATCAGCAGCCATCAGACATTTTACTTCTTCTTCATTGTCACTAGAACTGCATGAAATTTCTGGTTCTGATTCCTCGCTGTCAGTGTCTGCCCATTTGGCTTTGCTATCTTCAGCTAGGAGTACTTCATGTTTCTTTCTGTAAGGCTTCTTGTCATCCTTAGATCTCCTCTTGTGCTCATACACCTTCTTCTTTCTTTCAGTTGAAACTGGACTGTCCTTCTTAGGTTTGGGACAGTAAGCAATATAATGACCTGGTTTTCCACAGTTGTAGCATGCATTTGATTCTTCTCTGGAGTTTTTTCTTTGATATTGCTTTTGAAAGTTCCCTTGATTTTTCCTCATAAATCTTCCAAATTTCTTAAAGAACAATGACACAGCATCATTGCTTAGTTGATCAGCAGCTTTCTCAACTGAACCAGTTGGTTCTGTTCTTACAGCAGTTAAGGCAGTAGTAGCTGCTGGAGTAGATGGTTCTCCTTCTTGAGTTTGTAGTTCGAACTCGTATGCTTTCAAATCAGCAAATAGGTCATGAAGCTCAACTTTGTTCAAATCATTGGATTCCCTCATGGCCATGGTCTTCACGTCCCACTCCTTGGGAAGACCTCTGATTATCTTCAATGCAACTTCTTTGTTTGAATACCCCTTTCTAAGTGCATTTAGTTCGTTGATGATGCAGCTGGTTCTTTCATCATATTCATGCATTGTTTCTCCAACTTTCATTCTGATGTTGTCGAACTTCTGCACGACAACAGAAAGTTTGTTTTCTTTGGTTTGTTCGTTGCCTTCGCAAAGCTGAATTAACTTCTCCCAAATCTCTTTGGTTGTCTTGCACATTTTGATTTTACTGAACGTTCTTTGTCCAGTGTTTTGTACAATATATCCTTTGCTACATTATCTAGATTTGCTTTCCTCTTTTCCTCAGTAGTCCACTCATCTCTTGGCTTTTCTATACGATGAGGTGCCCCATCAGTAATAGCAACAGCTGTATTGGCTTTCAAAATCTTCATGGGTCCGTCAGTTATAACGTACCACATATCATCATCTTGTGCAGCTAGGTGAGCCTGCATCATGATCTTCCAATCGTCAAAGTCTTCTCTTGAGAACATAGAATCTTGTTGAATGAAGACACAGTGAACAATTTAAGTATAGATAATCTTTGTTAGGATATGACTCGCTCTGATACCACTTGATAGGATCGGTTAATCGAATAAAGAGTGTTTAGAAGGGGGGTTGAATAAACACTGCTCGAATTTAAAATATTCTTCGACAATATAAATTCAGTTTTGTTACAAACTGAAACTGAATATCCCGTCGGTCAATAACAATAAGTTAAACTGAATAAAAAAGTTGCGGAAAACTAACTGACTGAAAGATAGAGTATCTAACTGAAAATGGTAACTAAAGTAATGACACCACAATTTGTTTCTGGATGTTCGGAGAATTGAATAACTCCTACGTCACCACCCCTTCTATCACGAAGATAGGATATCCACTAAAAGACTTTGATCAAATACACGACACTGTACTGACCCACTTCAGTTTGGACTTATCACTTTGCCAAAACTGAAACTCTTAGCATACAACACTTTTATAGATCGTAACTGATCTTTAGCACAACTTAGAAAATCTATCAACAATTACAAAGTGCTTTTTAAGCTCGAGAATGTAGTCTTGAATACTACTGATATGACTAATAAGCGTGAGCTTTGATTTCTTATTGTGAGTAGATATTTTTTGCAGCGTAACATCAAGTAGAATGAGATAACTGAAAGTCGGTGGTTCTTCAGTTGCTGCCTTCGACTATTTATAGGCTTTCCTCTCAACGGTAACATTAAAGAATGTTTGAATATTCTAACCGTTGATTGCCACGTCGATATATTCTGACAATCGTACACTGTTCATTCTGCAATGCGGCGTTCCACTACTAGTTGCAGGTATATGTACTATTTTGTCTGTTGTCGCTTTCAACTGATGACGTGTACAGCTGAGAGATCAGCTGGTAACGAATCAGTTGCCGAGAATGAACTTCAGTTGAATAGAACAGTTGACTAATGTTCAGCAGATGACGTGTTCAGTTGATGATCAGTTCAGTTGCTGAGTTCAGTTGGTAAGTCTTTTTGTCAAAACACCGGAATTAAGTTTCCAACAAATGGAATATCTTCAACTCTATGCCTTGATGTCTCGCCTTGATCTGAAAGAATAATACATACAATTTGTCATTTTTCATACTCAAAATTAAAAATCATATAAATATTGATAAAACTTTCCAACATTGACATTCATCGAAGGTAATCTCCCAATTATATCCTTCAAACTCGAGATATCGTCATGCATATTTTTCAATTGATTTTTGATATCGGCTTGGTCCTTTAGTATCGTCTCAACTATATCCTCCAAACTTGTGAAACGAAGTTCATACATATCTGCAAGAGATGTATGATCTCTATGCATATGTTTATGTCTAATGTGAGTCAATGGAGGAGACGGTTGATTCATGTGTGAAGGACTATGAGATGGCCGAGAAAATTTCTGACTTTATCTCGTGATGATCTGGAGTATGTATGTGTGAATGGTTGGAGAAACGGTCGATTCTCAGTCTCAGTCTGTACACCCACTTCATCCTCTGGGTCTTCCAAAGGATCTTGGGTGTAAACTACTTTGATACCTTGGCAATTTAACTCCGTAATGTGATTGATTATCACATTATTAGAATCAACAAAATTGCCAGTCATATAATGTACAGACACCAGCTCCTCCGTGGTGGGAATGAGCATCCCCAAAATATCCTATATTAATCATTAACAATAAACATGAAATAACGGTTAACAAAAATATATTAGATAATAGGAAAAATAAATAAAATGAATTTTTTGTATGTACCTTGTTATATACATTTTTAAATGCTTTGTTCATCATCCATGGAAAGGAAATGATTTTTACTCCATTTTCTAGTCACCCAATGACACATCCGAGGTATCGGTACATTGGGACCTTCTCGATGTCTGGCGAACACTTCAGCAATTGCTGGAAAATATTCATAGGCAAAAATCTAGCACAGAAAAATAAACACATTATTAGTATGATATAAAATAACAAGGATATTTCATTTAGTGAACAATATTAAGTGACCTGTAAAGGATGATTAAATCTACTTATATGGAAGCTACCGAACCCGTTGAAATCTAGATCATTCTCACGGCGTGCTACCAAATTTTCATAGCTTCTGAATTTAATTTCAAGATCTTTTCTAAGTCCATAAACTACTTTTTCGAAAGCTATTCTACCACAGAGATGTAGAACCCGTAAATTAGACTACGTATAAGCCATGCATAATTACTATTATTTAAATTCAAATGATTTTTCGTGCATGAGGATTTAAATTCTTTTCTTTAAATTGTTGAGTTATTTTATGCAGTATTTTAGTTATTATCTTTTCAGTTAAATAAGCGAGGCCGGACTGGAGGTTGAGTTTTGAAATAAATTTTAATAATGAGAAAATATTCCTAGAATTTATTTAAGATAAATAATAATTTATTTTAATATAAAATAATGTTTAAGAATTTATTTAATTAACTTGAGATAAGTAGTAAATAATTCTTTTGTGTCCAAGAATTTAATTAAAAGCCTAAATTAAAATATGTGACTAATTGAGATAAGTTAATCTAGACTTGTTTTAATTAAGGAATTTCAACTTAACATGTTAGTAATTTAATTTAAAGAATTATCCATGCATGCAAGATAATGCCTTTCCTAAATTAATTTATTTATTCACTAAAATACTTAATGGCTAGATAAAACTCTAAAGATTTAAAATAAAATATTTAAGCAATATTTTCCCTCCTTGATTAAGCAAAAATTCGGCCATTCACCATTAGAAGATTTAAAAAGTTGACAACTCATTTCGTTTGATTCTTTCCTTATCCATTCTTGGTAGATAATCCCTTCATTTTAATCACCAATAATTATTGAATTAGGCAATATCTCCCTTCATTTTTATTTGTAGATTTCGGCCACTCCTATGATTAATTTAAAAAGATTTGTCAACTCTCCATCTTTAATTCATTTCATCTTTCCTTGGGAGATAATTCCATCACATTTAATCCTCAATAATTCACAATTAAGCAATTTTCCTACCCTTAATTGACTAGAGATTCTCGGCCATCTCAACTCCCAATCAACCCTCAAATCCCATAATATAATATATCTTTCCTTATCTCCCAAACTCTAGGATAGAAAGATTTCTTATCTTGCCTTTCAAATTCCATTTAATTAGTAAACTTCTCATTCATTCCCTAGACTCCCTCCCACTCCATAATCTCGAAATTTCAGTCTCTTTCAGCAAGAAAAATCGTGAATGCCTTGAGAGAATTAAGAGAGAAAACAAGAGAAGTAAGAAAGAATTCCATCTCCGCCGCGCCACGTCATCGTATTCGTTTGATTTGTTTCGTTCCAAACAAATCCAAGGCATGTATATGTTTCCATTTAATCTTCAATAAAGCCATATTAGTATTTTAAAACATCACACTCATGATTTGTTTAAGCACAAAACCGAAATAAATGACTATTTTTTCAAAAAAATGAAGTGCAGATTTTCGGCCTCTCCTTTCATGCTTCACGGTTTCCTTGTTTTGTGAGTACAGGTGATTGGCTCGACTATAGGCTCCCAAGTCTGCACCTAGGCACGTTAGGGTGTGTCAAGACCATGTTGGTCCATTAGTTCAAGCCCCATGCATGCTGGAATTTAGAAAATACAGCAACTCTCCCATAAAGCCATTTTGAGTTCGAAAATTCTGTTCTTGCTGTCAAGGGAGATGAATCTGATCTTGCTGCCCTAGGGGCTATAGTCATGGTTAGAACATCTCCTTATTATGTCTAAGACGTGACCAAGTCGGCCTTTTGAGGCTTGGTCCATGACGGAATCGGTTTTCAAATAAAAACAAGAACAGCCCCTTCGGCCCCCTTCATTTTCTGCATGTGTATTTCGGCTTCCTGGTGATTGGTGTGGATCTTGGTTGGCTTTTTAGCCCTTAGCCACAGTTTATACCATTCCTATTGATGTCTAGATCATGCCATGGTCAATCAAATGGCCACTGGAATGACACGGGACAACAAAAGAAGCAATTTCCTCCACGCGTGCACATGCGTTCTCGGGTGAGAGCTGCGAGTGGTTGCTGGTGTTGTTCGAATTGTGGCTGGCATAGCGTCCTTAGCCATGGTTCAAACCACACCTTGGGATGTTGATAAGAGACTCTGGTCGGTGGTTCAAGCCCCAATGGCCAATAGTCTCGAAAACGACGCAAGGAAACGCTAACACAGCTGCTGTAATTTTTGGACAGCGAGTCGTGCTTTGGTTCAGAGGGGTGTTTCGAGTTCCTGGTTGGCTTTTAGCCTATGGCCTTGGACTGGACAGTACCCCATTGAGTTAGGAAGATCATGTTTTTGGCCGTTCGTGATTTGGTCAAGTTTAGAGGTCGTACGAGAATTTACGGTGCAATGTGCCAAAGTGACTCTCGAAAGAGCGTTTCATGTTTTTGGCCTCCATTCACCAAATTTCGAAGTAATGAAAAGTTAGGAACATTATTTCATCATTTTAAGTGTGTTTTAATCATGACTAAACGATGGTTCGGTGTTGGTTCGGTTTGGCACGGAGTCATGATTAAATACCAAGTCATTGGGCGTAATTGTCTCGTTTTTGGATTCAATTACAAAGTTTGGTCAAGTTAAATCATTTGCATATTTTTCATATTAGATTTAAGTCGCTGCGAGCCTGAGAACGATTCAACCCATTTGGTAAAATAATACAGGATATTTAATTATGTTATTTAATTATATTACGCGCAAACATATAAAATATTGATTTTTTAGATTTATGCGATATTGCTTGTGGCCACTTAACTATCATGGGATTATTACATCACCCGGTGGTCACTTACCGGTTCAGTTCAGTTTAGTTCCACCCAGTATACTGTGGCATTAGTCTGATCAGACGATTATTACATCACCCGGTGGTCACTTACCGGTTCAGTTCAGTTCATGTGCAAGTGGAACATAATGTCTATAGAAAATCATTACATGCTATTTTATGACAGGGCTCTGCGGAGCAAACATTTGACTTACGACTTTCAGTTCAGTTTTGCATGTATTTATAATTATTCATGATACGCTTTTCAGTTCAGTTCAGTTTCAGAAAATTATGCACGTATTGTAATTACTCATGACATGATATTTTCACCTTGCATGCGATTTTATTGTTATTACTTGTTATTTACGACATATGCATGATGAGTCTTTAAACTCACTAGACTTGATTGTTGTAGGTACTGATGAGGTCGGGACTGAGGACGGGGACCAGTGAGCTAGCTTGGGTCGGCAGTAGTAGAACCCGAGGACCTCATTTTCAGCATTTACCATTTTATGCTCAAACATTTTTATCTTTGTTGGATTATTTTAAATTGTTATTTTGCAAACAAATATTTACTTCCGCTGCTATTTTGAACATTAAACTTTATTTATCGGTTTATTTTATGAATGAGGCATTTTAATTATTTCAAAAGAAAATTTTTAATTTTTCCGCAAATTTTCAAACACGAATTTTCGGGCCATTATAAAAGATGTCTTATAAAACTATCAAAGTTATTTACTATTATAATTTATTCTAAATCCACGGTATCATTTTTATTTTTTCTTTGTCGGCCTAATACACCTATCACGAACATAAGATATGCCAATTTCACATTCTCAATGTCTATTTCTTCTCCTAAATTATTCTCAAATTCATCAATTCTATCTATCAAATCTCCCAAACGTATACAGTAATATCCACCAAAATGTCTCTCCCTAAATTCATCTTCTTGAGGTATGATAGGATAAAAGTTTGAACAATTTAGGCCAGTTAACAAACAATACTCTAACAATGAAAATCGTAAAGGTCGTTTATGATATATCATCCAAAATTCATCACTTTCACTGTCATAAATTTGCCTACTAATCAAAAATCATAACAATTGATTGGAATTGTTATAATCCTTAGCACATAAATTAAATTACCAAATTGAGTATACTGCATCAAATATTCTATCTCTTTCTCATTTAAAAATGATATGATCTTCTTACAGATTTCAATGTATCTTTATCCTAAAGTTAATTTGCATTCAAAAAATTTATTCCTTCCGAGTTTAGTGGGGAAGTAAACCTGTAAAAAAAAAACAAACAAAAAGATTATTAATTGTAAAAATTTAAAACAAAAAAGGTTATTAGTTCGTTTTGTTATTTTAAATTGGGTCCTGACAGGGTCGTGTGGGTCGCGACCCAGGGGTCGTGAAGGTCGTGAAGCACAAGTCTTCACGACCTTGTGCTTCACGACCTTGGGTACAAACTGAATATTTCATATCTCAAAATAAATTTCTTATCAATACGTGCTTTTCTCTTTGGATTTGTTGTAGAAGAATATCTTGTAGATTCATGGTTAATTGTTAGTCAAAAAATCAGAACAATGTATATAGTATGGAAAGTTGAGAAGATGGAAGGTTGAGAAGAAAAAGATTTTTTGTGAAAATAAGGAATGAAATGAGAACTAGGGTTGAGTCGGGAAAGATAGAAAAATTGAGTCGAGTAAATATAAAATTAAATTAAAATTTAAATTTAAATACACCAATAAAAAAATTAATTTTTAAACAAAAAATAAAAAAAATAAATTACATTCACCCCCTTTTTCTTCATAAAAAGCTTCCGTCACTCCCATTTACCTCATTTTCCCGGGGAGGAAATCATGGCGACGGCATGGGGCGCGTTCTGGGGAACAAGAGTTTTGGAGATTGTGAAAAAACATGACTCGGGAGGCCTTGTTTGGAAGAGAATTAAGCTCACTTCCACACGCAAAGCCAACGCCAAGAAACGCCTCCGCCGTGTTTGGCAGGTACTACAATTGTCTTGTTTTCGGTGCGTTCTTTCTCTTTTCGAGTTTGGAAATATTTACGGGTTGTGATCGTATTGGTGTTCCAGAGATGAAATGGGAATTTTTTTTTTTGTTTGGGTGTGTTTTTAAGCCTCGAGTCTGACTGCATGCCAACTGCTTGTTGAAAGTCTTCAACTTAGACTCCGCGCTTCCCCGTATATTTTTTTTTTTCAATTTTGCTTTTCCTGGTTGAAAAAATGAATCTTTCCATCTGCAACATAAAAAAAGGATTTTCTTTTCTCAGGCTACTATTGATGTGGTTTCTACCTGACTAGAAAGAATGATTTCGCGGCTGTTATTAAGCCATTTATATAGTGTGCACCACCATTAGTTTGATTCGGGTCCTTCACTAGGAGTCCATGAGGATGAACTCTGTGGATTTGATTCTGAATTAGGATTATAAATTAGCCTTTTATGCGTTTGCTTTACGTTCTTATATTTTCTTCTGGTTTCTTGATTTTTTTTTTTGCTGCTGGTGCCTACAGTGGAAAATTGAATGGTAAATCTGCCTGCCCGAAGCATGTTTTCTCTTGCAATGGCTTTCTAAGCAACGTTTGAGTGATAACTGCGTAGTGAAATGTGTCCATGTTTTTGGCTGTTGCTATCTTCTTCGTACGAAGTTGAATTGAGTTTGAGGTGACTTGTGAATATAGTTAACGCGCGTGAAGTTACAGCACTTTGGTCGCCATATGGAGATAAATCTTAAACTTTTTTGGAAAATCACGGGCTTTTGGTAACTTGATATATCTTCATCGCCCTGTTTGGAAATTCCCATTTCTTGTGCTTGCTAGCTGTCTCAAAAGAAAGGTGTAGTGGCAAATCTCTAGATTTTTTTGGTTTCATCTGTCATCCATCATTTGTACAAATGATGAGAGCGGTAGAGAAAGAGGGCATTGATGATTTCTCCTTAATTACTACTAATTGATTTTATTTGTCTTGCTATGTTTTGCTGCCCATCATTTATTCATGTACCCATACAGCAGTCAATAAACTGAGGTAAATAAACAATCCCTTGGTTCCATATGGTCTCTGAGTGGGTCAAGAAATGAGGCTTCGTACAAGTTTTTTGCTCCAGTTGTTGCTGATTGCGAGGCAACAGATATGTATCTATTGTGTCCAGTAAAGGGATAATACTTTCAAATATCTTTGTAGTTTTCCTTGATTCTCAATTATGCCCTTTTCTTTTCATGCTAAAAATGTCTCTACTTTCGAATTATGACCCAATTTTGTCCTTAAGAACCAAATATTTTCAATTTATTCCCAAAATAACCCTGCTCTACTAAATGATAAACCGAGCCATGAGATTGGTATCAGAGCTTATAAAGGGCCCCGAGCCTCTGTCGTATGTTCTGACACAAAGCACGACTCTCTGTAGGGGACAACCTAGGTTCTCATAAAGAGTTCTGAGCTAGCAAACTGATAGGTACCCTTTCATGTGTCGCACTGTGATTGATCATTTTGATCCCTCGGCCCATCATGGAGAAGTTTGGGCTCTGAGTTGGGGACAAGAGCGAAAATGGTATCAGAGTCCAGGTTGAACAGTTCAGACATACTTTATTATTATTACAGTGTAACTTAAATGTTTGAGGATGAGATAATTCTCAAATAATTATGCATCCGAGCATATGTTCGAGATTTATTATTTTCAGTTTTATTCCAATATTTTGGAATACTTAAACAAGAACATTTAATCAAGGTTAAATGCCAGAAACAACTATGAATGGATAAGATTATTGTGGTAAAATTATTATTCAAAGTAATAGATTTCTAGAAATAGTCCCGAATTCCTCTAAACTCTCAGGAGATCTTAGACAAATCCAAAAGACGGTACAAATTATGACAATAATCTATGCTGTGTACCACGAAAAATTGAAGAAATCCTTGAAAAACAAGAAGAAATTCTTGGAACTTTAAACGATATTCAAACAAGAATCCAAACGCTAGAACAACAACTCAGTTCTAAAAATAGGATTTCAAGAGGAAGGTTACCATCATCCTTTGATGCTAAACCATTATTACATCAAAGAGAAAATGCCAAAGTAGAGGAAAAACCTTTAACCGATTACGAGAAAATAATCAATCTAATAAAAACTATCTAAAAAAAATAATCTAATGACAACAATAGAAATGATTGTTTTTGATGATCGCCAAGAGCTTGCGAAGTCCTTCGTAAGCCTCAAGGTCATAGATATGAAAATGAACACAACCGGTGGCGAATAACCCCTAGTTAGTAGAATAATTTCTCAAGAACCACAAGGGGAAAGTGTGAGATCCTATGATATGAACATGAGAGGACCCACTCCGAAGTAATTTCCAGGTTGGTGGATAAGCACACCCACCAGGAACAAGTTCAAGAAAGAATCAAATCCTTTTCACCAAACAGCCTATGAGAAAACTGTTGTAGAATGACTACATCCTTATGGGGTTATGATTAACCTTGATGTATTGAACTTAAAAAACAGAGAAGATCTCATAGATAGTTGGACATCGGCTATGAGAATTGCAACAAGAACACTTGATCTCAACAGATAATAATTTATTTTACTTTTAAAATTGAGTCTTATGGGGTCAGTTAAAATGGCCTGCGACATGACTTCGACAGAGACAAAAGAACCGGTCATAGCTGGAGAATCTCTCAACGAGATATTCAGAAGAATGACTACTGTATTTAAAGCTAAATTTATAGGGGTGAATTATTTCAATAGTCAGGATATAGAGAAAACGAAATACTCATGCTCAGAGAAAAAGAAATACTCAAGCTCTGTTTATTCTTGAATTACATGACATCTTAAGTGGATGAATACATCATGATATTCATTAAATATAGATGGAATTCAGGAGTCGAAAAAACACCGGAATGCAACTTTTCTTCGCCAAATTGTCAAGTCCCCGAAGGAAAATGCTAATAAAGGAAGACATCCTTGGCTATCCAGATACTCTGGTTCTTACTAGAAACATGTGAAGTGTATGGCTAACCAAAGGAAAATTGGCAGAATGATGTCATTTGGCTGCATCACTAAAGAAATACAAAAGATTAACGGGTATTAATAAACATACTCCTTTATGTTGTAAAAATAAATGATCTTTCAACAATTATTGGAAGTAAATGAAAAAGGAGGAAGATGAAGAGCTTTAGATCTCATCCTTACGCTAGAAGTGGAAAAAGTGAAAATAGTTCTTGAAAGAAAGCCAGATTTTATAAATCTGGATAAAGAAGTTGATAATCAAGGAGTAGGATATCTCCCAAGCATCGAACTTATCTTGAAGCACGGGACGACACCAACAAAGAAAACTTTCAGAATAGTTCACCCCAGAGCTAATGAAACTTTTAAAGATTGCAATTGGGGGATATGTGGAGCAAAATGTCATATTTCGATCAACTGTCTAAATAATGAAAATAAGGGAGTAAAGTCGTTCCAACCAACTCCAGATATTAAAAAAGCGGTTCATTACCAATATTTAGTTCAAATATATCAGTTTGAGGATATTCCTTTAGACAAGAGTATATACGAAGAACAAGAAGTCTTGAACATGATCAAAATCTGATTGAAGGTGAAGTGTTTCGATACAAAGCACATGAAGTTTTTTCTGGTTTTTTTATGTAGACAATCATATCTCATAATATATTCCAAAAGATGATGAGAGAACTCTAGCCTACATAGATATCAAAAATTCTCTATAGGACATGTAGAAAAATTGTTATGAAATCTTGGCCTAAGAAATAGAAAAAATAATATAATCTTGGACCAGTTCATACAATGATACAAACTACTTTTAAAGAAGAAATTGATTCACCCATTGATACTATTACATGCAATAAAAGAATGAGTAATCAATTCGATACTGAGAACTATCTCAGGAAATTTCTGTGCAGGAAAAATCGTAGGATTAATTTATCAAAAAAATTCATACAACCTGACAGATCGAGATTATATCCAAGCCTTGACTTTGCATTAAAATATCAAGGCAAAAAGACCGATGTAAGAAAATAATATGTCATACTCTATTACCTATCAAATTTCATATGCTTTCTGTAATACACATCATTCAACGTTTTTTATTAGAATTGAGCTTATAAAAATTTCACGAATAATCGGAAAAGTTGGGAGACAATTAATCCAGAAAAATTCGAGTTTTTTTTAATACCTGAAACAAATATCCAGATAAAAAACAAACCGATTTTACAAAATAATCAATGTCTTAGACTAGAACAAAAAAGATCCTTTTCCAGAAGATATGATTACAAGTCACATGTGGTCCACCTGTCTAGAAAACTGAAATAGGTAACAATTTTTTTTTTCAGCAGTAGGAAATCTTAGATGTCCGGTTGGATGGAGAGAAGTCGAAATAATATTTGATATTACAAGACAAAAAAATCAATTTACTTGTAATACTATATACTATTTGAAACAACATATTGTAAGAACTTATTAAGGAATGGTAAATATCGGAGAATTAAAAGTTCATACAAAAGGAATTACAAAAAAAAACCTGATCAATTCGTTCTTGGACGAGTTTTCCGAGGAATACAAACCTTGAAAATGACTAGAGAACGAAATGAAATTCATTGCAGAGAGGATCTGATGTAGAAAATTCAATGAACAAGAGTCCATTCTCGATATAGAGATGTTACACGAACAATATAAATCAAAATACTTTACTGCTTGTATTGGTTCATTAACTGAAATCTGTACGGCAAAAAGATGAGTCATTCCAAAAGAATTAGAGGAAGAATTTCCTCAAATAGTTGGATCAGATTTCTTAAAACGTATCTTAATCTTATGCAAATGGAATAAGAAAGCAGAAATACCAATCGGAGGTGTAGGACAAACACATTGTTACAAGGTGAAAACACCGCCGATTTATTTTCATGATACGGAAGCAGATATATTGGTAGGAAATAATTTCTTACAAATGATTAAATCTTTTACACAAGAAAATTAGACTAGAAAACCAGTGCTCACAACACCATGTGATCACAAGTTCATAGTCCAGAGACTAAGACAAACATTTTTTTTCAGAAAAATGCCAATCCAGTTTTGCAACAAGCGTGGTGATGAATGAAAATTTCTACACCCAAAAATGATGGATTCTAGCAAGGTTGTAAATGGCGGGAGGCGGTGGCGGGGCGTTCGGTGACCGCCTACCGCCTCGGCTGCCTCGGCCGTTTTAAGTAATTTTTTATAAATAATAATAGATAATTGTGCAAAATAATCACAAATAGTCATCATTTTTTATGTAAAATATGCAATTAAATAATGTTTAAGCACAAAGAAACATCATACAATGTAATATTATCTAGATAATGTGCAATTAATAAAGATCATCATCAAATTAATGCTATTATGCTAACAAAGTAATATAATAACTTTTATGGTTTTACCAAAAAATTTAAAGTTTGAATCAATTATCTCCATCATTAAAACAAGTAGTCTCTCAATCTTTTTTTGTCCTCATCGGATGCTTTAGGACATGCTTCAATTTGTCCTACACTACCCGCAATATGATGCTTCATCCTATAAACTCCTCCTTTAATAAGCCTTACACAACTTGCATGTGATCCAATTCTTTTTCTCTTTATTATACAACATCCCATATTCTCAAACAATATCATGAGACTTTAGCTTAAATTCCAACTCCAGTTGTTTATCTTTTTCCGCCATTAATCTTCAACAATAAATCAATAATAAGAAAAAAAATTGATTTTTGAAATCACAAAATCTGAAATATTATAAAAAAAGTATGATAAATAATAAATATGCAATGCCTAACCTAAAAATTCTGACTTCTGGCGGTGGCGGGCAGTGGGCGGCGGACTGTGTGTGGTGGTTGAGACTTGAGAGTTGAGAGTGAAAACCAAAAATAGAATAAAGAAAGTGAGGTATGCTAGGGTTTGATATTTAAAATTAGTTTATTTTGAATAAATTTTTAAAATTGTTGACTAGGTTTTTAAAATTGTTGACTATAACTTAAAAATCCTAACTGTCCGCCTCGCCCGCCTACTCGCTGCCTCGCCCGCCTAGTCCGCCTGCTCGCCGTCTCGACCCGCCTCCCCAACGCCGTATAGCTTGGGCCGCCTAAAACACCCGCTTCATGCATAGGAGGTGCGGTCGAGGACCGCCTACCGCCTAGGCGGCGGCCTCGACTGCCAATTAGAACGCTAGATTCTAGACGGTTTGGAGAAACAATACTCCAATTGAGAGCACGGCAAAACTTCCAATTAGAAGTAATAGGATTCCTCAAAATAACTTCACTAGAACGATATAAAGTTTGAAGCAAAAGTATGTATAGAAGAAGTTAAGAGAATGATAAAAAAAACTACAACGTAGATCTTTGGACATGGTGGGAAATGAACCAACTCCAAGCTACCCTTAAAATTAAGGATGACAAGGAATATGAGTTCGTCAGATGCAAGTTTATTACCATGAACATACTTGATCAAAAGGATATGTAGATTATTTCAAGGACATTTGAACTTTGGTTTAATCAAAGTATGAATATCACTATAAAACAGTCCAGGTTTTCTTGCAAATAATCATGGTGAAATCAAAAGTAATAAACCTAGATTACTAATTAATTCTCAATAAATGAATAAAATTCTGGAGTGTGAGGAATATTTGATACCTAATGGAGTTTAATTAGTTGTATACGCAACACAAAAATGTTCTCTAAATTTAATTGTAAGTGTGGATTTCATTTGATTTGGATGAAAAAAGAAACAAGTAATTCACAGCTTGCTACATACTACAAGATCATTATATTTGGGAAGTGCTATCTATGGGATTGGCTAATGCACCCCAAATATTTCGAAAAAAAGATTATTTTAAATTTATGTTTGTTTATGTTGATGAGGTTTTAATAAAATCTAAAATTATGGAGGAACATATTGAACATTTATTGATTTTTTCTAAAGTTTGTAAAAAAGAGGGACTAGTCTTATCTGAAAAGAAAACTATTATTGCAACAAGGAAGATTGAATTCTTCAGAAAGTCGGAACAAAAATTATTATGCAAGAACACAATGTGGAGAAGGTGCAGAATTTTGCAGATAAACTTGTAGACAAGAAATAGCTACAAAGTTTTTAAGAGTTGTTATTTTTTCCAAAATGTTCATAAAAAATCTAGCAAAACATAGGAAAATGTTTAGTCCGTTACTAAAGAAAGATACAAGATTCATGTTGGCAGAAGAACATATTGAGGGATTTAGCTAACGAAAATAAATTCGCAAATTTTTTCCAAAAATGGCTATTCCTCAAGACGACGATGAACTGATATTATAAATAAATGTCAGTGATAATTGGTTGGCAGCAATTCTTACAAAGCTCACACCAGAAGGAGAACAATCATGCAGATATTGCAATAGATTCTTCTCATATGCAGAAGTTATTAGAGATATTAACGAAAAAAAATTCTATGAATTAAAACGAGCTTTTCAGAAATGACCACCACTTGCTAAGAAATTAATTTTGAAAGTTGATAATACAAAGGTAAAAGCTTTATTGAAAAATAAAATTGAATCTAAATCCGTAAAGACAAGATTATTAAGATGACAAGTTTAATGTCAAAATTATATTTTTAATATTGTCGTCATTAAATTTCATGAAAATATTCTTCCAGATTTCTTAACAAGAGATTGACAAGACTGATGTCGATGCCATCATGAAATGCAGAGGCATTTGAGGGAACAACTTGAAATGTTTCAAAACGAGTTCAACAAACTTGCCCTAAATGCAAAAGTTGTGAGTAGGCTACAACAAGTTGATAAGAGCACTGTCTCTGATAATATTATAGGTTGTTTACACGCATATACTCAGACATAGTCTGTAGTACAAAAGCCTATCATCCAGGCTATTGAGAAACCACTGGCTTCTCAAAATGAGAGTTTTCGAGTACAAAGCTCTAGACCTGTAGCAGGGGATTCAAGTAGTCTTAGCACAAGTGCTAAGTTGGGATCATCGTTAGATGAGCCGGCTCAAGCAAAAATTGAAGATCCAAATCCTTATCTCGAGCCTTCAAGTTAATCATTTGCCCCATGGATTGAAGAGGGAAAAATTAACCATAGACCTCAAATATGACAAAAGAAAATCTAAGATTGATACTAATGAGTTTGTAGTTTCTCCATTTCAGGTATATCAGCAGAATTGGGAGAACTTGAAAAGAAGAATAAGAATTACCTTAGCTATAGCTCGGGTTGACATAGCAGGAATATTTCCCAGGATATGGATGAAACTCAATGCCTATCCTAAGGAAGACAAGTCATGGTATGATTTTGGAGCTCTTGTCTCACTCTATACCACGTCACCCATTTTCTTAGAGAGATCCAGGAAGCTCTTCGTGAAACATGGGCAAACAACGATTATTTGTCCAAATGAGACATTCTGGAGCTCTACTTTTTCAGTGCAACACCAGAACTAGTCGGGAAAGGCTCACAAGAAGCTTTGCACTTCATCAATCTAAAGAGACCAAACATGAATATTTAGAAGTTCATCAAGGACCCTCTAGAAAATGAAACACCTCTTGTTTCATCACTCTTTAATGACATCTCCACTAGAAGAACATGTGAATTATGGGTTTATCTCATAGAGATGGACAAAATCGAGTTTCCATTTAAGTTTTATCAAAATTATGTAAATGAATATTTTTTGTTGATCACTATGACATGAAAAACTACAAGTTTTGCAGAAGATATATCTGAAAAGAAAAGTAATCTTTTGTGGACAGCAAGCTGTCAGGGAGTAAAGAAACTAGCCAGAAATTATGTAATATGGCTTATGTGGGAAGATGGTCAGAAGCTGTGTTGCTTGGATACGGGTACGGGTATCGTATCAAATACGATATGGATATGATGATGCGGCAAATTTTGAAAATATAATACTATATTTATATAAATTTAGTATTAAAAATTAAAATTTATAGAGATATATATATTTATATAAAATATATTATACACTATTTATTTATGTAAATATAAACAATGTACAACTTTATAGGAGTGGTATAAGAAGAAAAAGCAAAAACAAAAAATAAGAAGAAAAAGCAAGAAACATATCCCCTCTGTGTCCATGTCGTATCCTGGTCCGACTATTCAAACCTACAAAAAGTCAACGACACATTTTTTCGTATCCGACACGCGTATCGACGTGTCGTATTCGTGTCCGATATTTCTGGAAATTTTGTTTAGGAATATCCGTGCTACATAGCTCAGAAGGTATCTATCTAGAATGTCCTAACCAGAAAGATCCAGAATTCGGCAAGGGTTTTCGGCCCAGATATGACTGAAAACATAATGTGGAGACAATTCTAAGACGTGGTAAAGAACCACATAAGTCACGTTTTCCTCGTAGACCGCATAAAAACCAAAGTTCCTCGACAAAGTTAAAGAGACATGATCCAACTACTCTACTGAATGGTGGATTGAAACCCACTACAAGATGCTGCCGTCCATAGCTGGCAACGATAATTCAAAAGGTTATTCACAAGTTTGAAGTCCGAGTTTCAAATCCGAGGGGACTTCTATAAATACAAGGCATAATGAAGTTGAAGTCGTTGACCGTTTCTTCAATTTTCTTTCAAATTAATTTGGGATATTTCTCTTTCTAATTTATGTGTTGTATTTCCAGCTCCTATAAGTAGCTAAACAAGTTTCTTGTCATGTACATCAGGTTAATATTGTAATAATATTTAGTATGTCTGAATAAAATTACTAGGCTTTTGCCTCTCATGTATTATTTTCAATATTAAGTTAATTACTATACACTTTTTTAGATAGAAAACGAAACAAGTTATGTTAGGTGTTGCTGAAGGACTCTACCTCAGGAACCATAAGTTGTGGGCTGCGAGGAGAATTCTATGAAATCCGGTGGACACGACCATGCAACATTTTTGTCAGGAAAGTATAAGATTTATTTATTTAAGGAAGCATGATGGACCATTAAAATAGATCTATAGTAGAAACTTTGCATAGCTTTATGTCTTTAGACAGGTTCGATAGGCGTAACGTCATGTACTCGGATCTATAAAAAGTAAATAAAAATAGAAAACAATGGTAAAATTGGAATTAAAGTAATTGGATCTAATTAGAAAACATGAAAGGTATTATTGGCCACTGAAAACTTGAATTACAAAATGAGAATGAATGAAAACAATAGGTATATATTAATGGATTAGTCCTCCAATAAACGTTTTATTCCATGTCAATGATCAACCACAACAAAGTTTGCATATTCACTCCAGTTGTGTGTTTTCATTCGTGTTATATGATTCTGCATGTTGGCTTAACTTATTATTCATCAAGAATATGGTGTCATGATTCCAGGTAGTAGTTCTCTTAATGAATTCAAACTTCTTTAAATTTGTGTTGTACATATCAAAAGTGACGGAAGTGCGGAATGGTTAAAAACTTGAGCTCATGCTTCAGCTTGAATGTGTTAAAAGATTGATTCATTCGGCTCTATTAAGATTGTCTTGACAAGTTTTATTTCAACAAGCATTATTCAATCATTTATATGTCAATTGCTATGTAGGTACTAACATAATCTTCGTGTGTCTGCCATGAAATTTAATCTCTCTCTACATTTATGTGTGTCTGGTGTATGTCTTATGATGCTAAATTTCTTGAATGAAATGTTTTCCTCTCAGAATGAGGCTGTTTTGAGGGCATGTTCTGAGCCACCTCCATCGGAAATGTCTATGTCCGACGGTGGGAAAAAGGCAGTCATGGATAACCAAAATATCCCAAATTAGCTGAAACGAGTAAGAATTCTGAACAAGCGCAAATCTTCTGTCAGACATATGGACATGGGCAACATATATTGCAGTTTTTTTTCCTGTTATTGTGCTTCCATCTTTATACCTCAATTGCGTAATGCGAGTTTTAGCATGAACATATTATTCTCTCTCCTTAATGTTCCTTCGTAGCATTAGTTGAAGTCGTCATTGTGCATTATGCAGTAGCATTTTTCTGTCTTAGTTACATGTTACATTGAAAACCATAAATCAGCCCACACACTTGCCATGGTATTCTGAATAGCTTCAATGACCCTCTCTACGCATGCTTTGCATTTTTACAAATCTCCATGGGCGATGTAGTTAAAGTGATAGGAAGGATGTAGCTGAACCCCGCGGCGTACTATGGAGTTGACGAAGTTATTACCAATTCACGTGGAAACCACGGAAGGCTGAAATTTTATACAAGAAACTCTTCTTTGTCCTGAGAACTTATGTTCATTCTAAAGATAGACGGCATTTTTAGAAGCTATATAAAAGGCATATAATATGTTTTAAGGGGCATGGGAATTCTTAAATTGTAATATGTTACTTGCCTTTTGATGTAAGCTTGGCACATTAAAATTGTTTGTTGTCCCTTTCTAGTATCTTATTTACCATCTGGAAATGTAAGTTTTAAAAAGTATACGTAAATGTGTTGTAGGGTCGACCTAATTTCATGGGTGGGGCTATACCTTTAATTGTGTTTCTTTTGGTATATGACGAGACCATATTATTTGAATCTGGCTAAAGAAGAATTGAAATGTCCTTGTTGCACCTCTCTGGAGTTAATTTTGTACAAATAAGCACGCACTGCAAGTGGTTGGCCTTTGAATTTGTCAACTCCAATAATTAGCAAATTATCTACATTTCTTGTCTCTCAAGTTCGTTATTTCTGCCATTCCCAAATTGCCCAGGTTGTTTCTTTAATTAGCGTTTTGGCTTAATCAAATTATGCTTTCAAGAATAATTTCATTTGTATGGTTTACCCTAGGGAGTATGGAGCTTATGCAAGAGCCCAATTCCATTTTTTCTACCAGAAATTTATACAAAAAGATACAGATAATAAAATATAAATAGTATTTTTATTGCATCCCCATCCCATCTTATCGTCCTCACCTATCATATTTAATTTAATATGTATAAACAAATGCATATATTTGAAAGTGATATGTGTTGGTGTACCGTTTTCTCGTATTGAAGATATAATGAAAGTTTTAAATTTTTGTTTCGACTTTCAAAACGTTCTTGAGCGTCGTATATTAAACACTTTTACCTTTGTGCATCCTGTTGTTGAGGCAGTAGTAGCTCTTTTTATATATCTCTGCGAACTTTCTTCAGCCTCCTTAATAACATCCACAATCCCCGACTACGAAACAATGGATCTTATGTATGTCATGACTACAATCAATCTCATCACCTGATGACTCTTTTGGGGTCAGTAAACGAGTCAAAGTGCAGTGCTATTACGAGAGCCTCCATGTTGTCTCGGATAGAAGGAGTAATGGTGTACAACCATAGCCGCGTACTATTTCACTTGATACGTGATAATCACATAGAATGTCCAAGCGAGAGTTGTTCAGTGCACCAATCAAATGATCCTCCATATGTACGAATGAACATCTCCATGTTCTTAACAATGAAACATTACGTTTATATCACATGTTCTAGTCTCAAACTCCTTATTTTATATGGTTGAATCGACTAGGAACATGTTTAGAATATATATTACGCTTTTTAATGAGTTTAATGTTTTTACATTGAGAGACAAACCTCATGATACATATGGTATATTCAAAGCCTTTAAACAAAGATTCCATTAGTATACACTTAAAGTAAATGACATAATAGGATAAAAACGTAAAATATTATTAAAATAAAGATTAATTTTAAATAATAGTCAATAAAGCTCAAGCCACAAGTTGACTTACTGATCACCTACTCTAACAATCTCTCGCTTGCCCTATAGCCAACTACTCATAGATCTTGAACCCATTGTTTCACGATACTTCTCAAACAATGGTCCTGACAAGGGCTTCGTCAGTAAATCAACAACGTTATCTGCAGAGACGACTTTCTCTACTGATATGTATCATCTTCCCACAATCTTTTGGATCATGAAGAACTTCCTAAGCATATGTTTGGAAAGATGATGAGACCTCAACTGATTTGCTTGCGCAACGGCACCGGTGTTGTCGTAGTATAGAGGGAATGGATAAACTCTTTGAGGAATGACACCCACGAAATTGCTCATCCAAAAAGCCTTCTTTGTTGCAGCTAATGCAGCTATGTATTCGGTCCTGCCTGCTGTGGTATTTTTCTTGGAACTTTTCCACGAGACCATTGAGTTTGAATAAAAATTAAGATGTTGATTTCAAATCATCGACATCTGATTGGAACATAGAATAAGTGTAGTCGTCTTCCAATTTTATATTTCAACTTCCATAAATCATGAACAAATTCTTAGTTCTTCTTAAGTACTTAATAATATCTTTCACTCAACTGATATCAGCTTGCAACACTCAGTGCAATCGAGTAGATATCATATCATACATAATACTGCCTAGAGCAGAAGCATATGCGATGCATCTAATGGTTTCTATATCATTGTCGGTCTTATGACACATAGACTTAGATAGAGTCACACCATGGCACATTGGAGATATCCTCTCTTGGACTCTTCCACACAAAATATTCTCAGTATGATATCGATATAAATAGATTGGATGAGCCTTTACATCTTTTTTGATATATCCTATAGATCTGTATTCTTAATATAAATGATGATTCATCTATATCCTTCATGGAGAATTTACTAGCTAACCACACTTTACTTGATTGCAACATCCCTACATAATTCCTAATTAGTAGTATGTCATCAACATTAATTATTAGAAATTTTATTACACTCTCACCTACTTTTTTGTACACACAAGGTTCCTCAAGATTTTTAACAAAGTCAAACTATTTGATAGTGTTGTAAAATATGATGTTCCAACTTCTCGATGTCTGTTTGAGCGCATAAATGAATATTTGAAGTTTACATACTTTATGCTCACTTCCTGTTGTTGTGAATCTTTTAGGTGACATTGAGTAACTGTGTTTTCACGTCCATCTACCATATTTTATAGTCATATAATGCTGCTATAGTTAGCAACATTTTAATAGACTTGAACATTATAATGGAGAAAAGTTTTCCTCATAATGAAATATCTTTCCTTTGAGTATATCTTTTTGCTACCAATCTTGTTTCAAAGGTAATTATATTTCCATCCGTCCTAAGTTTCTTTCTGTCAATTCATATGCATCTTATTGGAAAAATTTCTCCAAGTATATCTATTATGGACCATACTTGGTTAGAATACATGGAGTCAATCTCAGACTGCATGATTTCAAGCCATTTGGATGAATTGACATATGATAATGCTTCTTTAAAGTTTCTTGGGTCAAATCCAGAAATGAGCTCATCTCATCCTCTTCAAGAAGCAGGTTAATCCTCTTAGATGGGAGCTTGTATCTCTTTTACTGGCTATTAGAGTGTGGATTCTACTATTTCAGGAGTGGATGTCTCATATCTCATTGAGTTCTATTATCATGTCTTTTCTATCTAAAAGATAATCTTCCAAAAAAGTGATACTCCTAGAAAAAAAACACTTTCGTTTAATTGGGATAATAGAAATAGTAGACAATAGAATTCTTAAGATATCCAACAAATTAGTACAAATTGTCTCTATTATCCAATTTGTCTCACATTGTCTGTTTCACATAAACAGGACATTTTTATATTCCTAAAAAAGAATATTTGGGAGGCCTTCTTGTAATGCCCAGAAATTTAATCCTAATAATCTGTAATTATTGAATTATAATTTGATATGATTATGAGAGGATTAATCGGGACACAAAATAAGAATACGCGTGAAAATGTATGTGCGAGGACAGTAGCATCGGCGCACATGCGCGACAGAACACACGCACATGCGCCAAGCAGACAGTAGGCCTCGCGCATATGCGCGGCGTGTATCCGCGCATATGCGCGACACAACTCGAGAGTTGTGAAGAAATCCTCGCGCATATGCGCGGAAGAGTGTCGCGCATATGCGCGAGTCCCCGCGCCGAGACAGAATGTCTCGCGCATATGCGCGGAAGGTGGTCGCGCATATGCGCGAGACGTGTTTGGCCAAGAGTGAGCCATTTGCCATTATGCATGTGCGAGATGTATATATATATATATATATATATATATATACATGCATTTCAGTTCTCCGGGAAAGGAAATTGAAAGCCGAAGGGAAAGTTAGCTTCTTGTGATTCAAGTTGCGATTGTACAAAATCCGCCCGTCTGAATTGTAATCCGACTTCGGTACCGAGTTCCTAGCAACGTAGACTACAACTTGACGTAAGTTTTACTACGTTTTGACATGCTTTGAAATTATGATGTTGTCAGAATTGAATGGAATTCATATATGATGTTCTTGACATATTAGACATCGTAGAATCGAAGTCAGATTGAGAAACGGACTGATTATGGAATTGTTATGAATTTTTAGGGTATATTGATTTATACCAGACAGATTTGAATTGTGATTGAATTACAGATTGTAATGGATAGGAGTTATGATTTGTAATTGATGTTTGTTGAATTGGTATTGACGGGGATACTGAGATTGTACCGTTATGCCGTTGATTTTGAATTAAATCCAGATTAATCAGATTGTTAGCAATTTGAAAGGTATATTGATATGAGATTATTGGTATTGCCATTGTCAGATTGAGGGATCGACAGAGTTTGGATTCCAGACCTAAACTGCAACGAAAGGTATAATTCAATGTGTATTGGGACATCGACTCAAGTCGGATGTACTTGAGTTTCCCTAAATCACATACTTATTATTTGTTTATCATTGTATTTAATGATTTGATTTAAATGCTTGTTCTATGGAGTTATAGGAGCATGCATTAGACGAGTAATCTTGTGACAGAAGTACCTGATAGTGGCAGGTAACCACGGGTACATTGCACGATGTCACAAGATATGGTGATAGACCATAGTCTATGACGGATGCGTCTGGACACTGGATGTTGGTTATATCGACTTGGATAGAACTGGAGTCTTTTCTATTACTGTTTGTCGATATAGGAATGCCACATCTGGACACCGGGATCCCTAGGCTAGGATTGAGTCTAGTCTGAATCGTGGAGTCACGAGTATTGTTGACAGATTGATATTGTTTACATTTCTGATTTTGATATGTATTACTGTTATCTGTTTCATGCTTTGTATTGAACATATGACTGCATGTTCTTTGATTTATACTGGGATTTATTCTCACCGGAGTTATCCGGCTGTTGTCTTGTTTGTATGTGTACTTGACAACAGGTGGGACAGGTTCAGGGTCCAGGAGATGAGGAGAGATCGTGATTAGAGTGGAGGCTCCGGACTTGGATTGTATATAGGGTTGAACACTTGATAGTAGTTGTTGAACCTTAGTTTGTACTGATTTGTAGACGGTACAGGACTTGTACTTTATTATATACTGAGTTGTATTTTAGTTTGATTTCACTACGTTCCGCATTTTTTTTAAAAAAATTAAATTTAGACCCTGTTTTAATTGATTAATTAGTCCCAATGACGATTATGATTTTGATTAGCGTCCGGGTCCCCACAACAAGTGGTATCAGAGCGATAGATCCTTAAGATTGAGATAGGAGCTAGTGAGCGGGGTAGACTGTGTTTTCTTTCCTTACTTTTGATTGCTAGCATGATTTACTGCTTTATAATACATGTTTATCTGTTTATCTGATTTGATTAGAAAACCTGTATTATTGAATATGAATTGGAACTAATTCTGGATCAGCAGTAAGATGATCGGAAGAGGATTGAAACCGGATTTTGTTTGGGATTGCTAACCCTTTTGAGTTTCAGATATGCCTCCGAGAAGAGTACCGGAGCAGGGTAGTACATCGAACCCTCCCATGGATGTGACAACGACACCCATGGAGACACTTTTGAAAAGATTTCAGTCTTTCCATCCACCTACTTTGAAAGGAACCGAAAACTCAGTGGATTGTGAAAGTTGGCTGGATGATATTGAAATGATGTTTGATTCGTTGGAATATACTGATGAGAAGAGGGTGAAACTGATAGGACACCAATTGCATGACATTGCCAAGAACTGGTGGATCAACACAAAAAGGGCATTGGAACACCGAGGTACGATTATTACCTGGAGTGTATTTAGAACTGAATTCTATCAGAGGTTCTTTCCAGTGTCATACAAGAAGGACAAGGGAGCCGAGTTTGCGAACTTGAGACAGGGCCAACTTAACATCGAGGAATACGTGGCCAAGTTTTCTTCACTGTTGCGCTTTGCTCCACATGTGGCGGATCATGACGAGGCTGTGGCGGATCAGTTCATTAACGGCCTGAATCCGGAAATATTTACGTTGGTGAACACGGGAAGACCGAACAACTTTACCGATGCTTTGAATAGAGCCAAAGGAGCCGAAGCCGGTCTGATGAGACAGAGAGGAGCTTCGTTTATGCTTCCAGCACCGGGATCACAGCAACCACCTCCTCGATTTGAAGGTGGCAGCAGTAGTGGCGGAAAGAGGGACTTCTTGAAGATGAGAGGAAAGCAGTTCAAGAAGTCAGGGAGCAGTTCTTCTAGTTCTGGGAGTCCTCGACAGAGCCAGAGCTATACTGGACCTATTTGCAATACTTGTGGAGGGAAGCATCCCACTGAGCAGTGCCGAGGAGTGTTTGGCAGCTGCCGTATTTGCAAGAAACAGGGACACTTTGCTCGAGTGTGTCCCCAGAGAGGTGCCCAGGGATTCCAGGCAGCTGAGTCATCTGGATCAGCGGCTCAGGCAGGTAGACGACCATCTGCTGTTCATTCTTTTCAGCCATCACCGTCTACCCAGTCACAGCAGAGGCCAGGTGGAAGCTAGACAGTGAGCCAGCCTCCAAGACAGCAGGCCCGAGTGTTTGCTCTGACTGAGGAGCAGGCACAGGATGCACCTGATGACGTTGTAGCAGGTAACTGTTTTATTTTTGGTTATCCTGCGTACGTATTGATTGATACTGGTGCATCACATACATTTATTTCTGAGAGGTTTGCATTGAGTCGTGCATTACCAATTGAGTCATTATCTGCGGTAGTGTCTGTTTCTTCCCCGTTAGGGACAGGTTTGATATCACTGAAGTCTGTGAAACCTTGTATACTGCAGTACGATGGACATACGATGGAGTTGGACTATATTGTGCTTGGGATATCCGACTTTGATTGTATTATCGGTATTGATACATTGACCAAGTACAGGGCTACAGTCGATTGTTTCCACAAGATAGTGAGATTCAGACCTGAGATGGCTGAGGAGTGGAAATTTTATGGTAAGGGTTCTCGAGCTCGAATTTCTTTGATATCTGCAATAAATATGACTCGATTATTGCAGAAAGGAGCGGATGGATTCCTGGTATATTCAGTTGATTTACTGAAATCGATCCCATCATTGGCGGACTTGCCAGTGGTGTGTGAGTTTGCTGATGTCTTTCCAGATGAGATTCCTGGATTGCCTCCGATTCGAGAAATAGACTTCAGCATTGAGTTAATGCCAGGAACAGTTCCGATTTCGAGAGCTCCTTACAGGATGACACCGATCGAATTAAAAGAATTGAAAGAATAGTTGGAGAATTTACTGGCCAAGGGGTATATCAGACCGAGTGTTTCTCCTTGGGGTGCTCCAGTACTGTTCGTGAGAAAGAAGGATGGGTCGATGAGACTTTGTATCGACTACCGGCAACTGAACAAGGCAACGGTAAAGAATAAATATCCATTGCCTCGTATTGATGATTTATTTGATCAGTTGCAGGGTTCTTCGGTGTATTCCAAGATCGATTTGAGATCTGGATACCATCAACTGAGAGTCAGGGACTCTGATATCTCTAAGACTGCATTCAGAACCAGGTATGGACACTATGAATTTATTGTCATGACATTTGGTTTGACTAATGCGCCAGCGGTATTTATGGGATTGATGAACCGCATCTTCCAGAAATATTTGGATGATTTTGTTATCATATTCATTGATGATATATTGATTTATTCAAAGAATATGATTGAACATGCTAATCATCTGAGGATTGTGTTGCGAACTTTGAGGACGGAGAAACTGTATGCTAAACTGTCGAAATGCGAGTTCTGGTTGAAACATGTGATATTTCTGGGACATATTATATCAGGAGACGGGATATCAGTTGATCCAAGTAAGGTTGAAGCCGTGATTAGTTGGCCAAGACCTACATCTGTGCCAGAGATTCGCAGCTTTATGGGTTTGGCAGGATATTATTGCCGATTTATTAAAGATTTCTCGAGCATTGCCAAACCGATTACGCAGTTGACTCAGAAAAATGCTCCATTTGTTTGGTCTGAGGAATGTGAGACCAGTTTCCTCGAATTGAAAAAGAGATTAACCAGTGCACCGGTGTTGACTATCCCGTCAGGTACTGGTGATTTTGTTGTTTATTGTGATGCATCTCACCGAGGATTGGGTTGTGTTTTGATGCAGCGAGGGCATGTGATCGCTTATGCCTCAAGACAACTGAAACCCCATGAATCTCGATATCCAATTCATGATCTTGAATTGGCAGCTATAGTATTTGCGTTGAAAATATGAAGACACTATCTGTACGGTGAGAAGTTCGAGATTTATTCTGATCATAAAAGTTTGAAATATCTCTTTTCACAGTCAGGATTGAATATGAGACAGCGGAGATGGCTGGATTTATTGAAAGATTTTGATTGTGAAATCAAATACTATCCGGGGAAATCTAATGCAGCAGCAGATGCACTAAGTCGAAATGTATGTTCTCTATCCTTATCGACTATGGGAGTCTCGAATTTGATTGAGGACTGCTGTTTGTCTGGACTAGTATTAGAGACAGATAAGAGACCAATGAGATTATATACTATTCAAGCGGAACCAGAGCTGATTGTGAAAATTAAAGCGGCTCAGAAAGGTGATCAGAATATACAGAAGTCGATTGCTATGGTTAGAGCTGGACATCGATCGGAATATCAGGTTCAAAATGGTATTTTGTATGTGAATAATCGTTTGGTTGTGCCGAATGTTTCGGATTTGAGACAGCAAATACTGACAGAAGCTCACAACAGTCGATTTAGCATTCATCCTGGAGGCAGGAAAATGTATAATGATTTAAAGACACAGTATTGGTGGAAACAAATGAAAGCGGACATTGCTACATTTGTATCAAAGTGTCTCAATTGCCAACAGGTGAAAGCTGAGAGGAAGAAACCAGGAGGATTGTTACAGAGTTTGTCTATTCCTGAATGGAAATGGGATCACATTTCCATGGATTTTGTGACACAATTACCGAGATCCTCCCGAGGTTATGATGCGATTTGGGTCGTGATTGATCGATTGACCAAATCCGCATGTTTTATTCCATACAAGATGACATATAGATATGATCAGATGGCCGATATCTATGTTAAGGAAGTGGTTAGACTGCACGGAGTGCCGAAGTCAATTGTTTCAGACCGTGATCCTCGGTTTACATCGCACTTTTGGCAAAGTTTGCAGCAAGCTCTAGGTACGAAATTGCATCTTAGTACTGCATATCATCCACAGACTGACGGACAGTTAGAACGGACAATTCAGACATTGGAAGATATGCTGAGAGCAGTAGTACTTGATTTTAGCATTAATTGGCAAGATGCATTACCTCTTTTTGAATTCTCGTACAACAACAACTATCAGACGAGTATTGAAATGGCACCATTTGAAGCGTTGTACGGAAAGAAGTGTCGATCGCATCTTTACTGGGATGATATCTCTGAAGTTCCTGAGACTGGACCTGATATGATCAGAGATATGACTGAAAAAGTGAAATTGATTCAGAAGAAAATGAAGGCAGCCCAGGACAGACAAGCCAAATATGCCAACCTTCGACGTAGACCGTTGGTATTTGAGGCAGGAGACCGAGTGTTCCTGAAGATTTCACCTTTCAGGGGTGTTGTCCGATTTGGAAAGAAATGGAAGTTGTCTCCACGATACGTCGGTCCTTATGAGATTCTCGAGAAGATAGGAGATCGTGCCTATCGACTAGCATTACCGCCTTCTTTATCTGGAATACATGATGTCTTTCATGTATCAATGCTGCGGAAATATCTCCCCGATGATTCTCATGTTATTCAACCAGACGAGACCGAGCTGGACGAGACATTGAGTTATGTCGAGAAATCGATTCGGATTATCGATCGTAAAGAAAAACAGCTCAGAACAAAGACGATTCCTCTTGTGAAAGTTCAATGGACTCGTCATGGTATCGAAGAAGCTACTTGGGAGACTGAGTCTGATATGAGACAAGAATTCCCAGCATTATTTCACTGATGTAAATTTTCTTATATAGTTCTTGTATATATCCTCCTTGTTAATACGAATAAAATGTCTGTGATTTCGAGGACGAAATCGTATCTTAGGGGGGGAGAAATGTAATGTCCGGAAATTTAATCCTAATAATCTGTAATTATTGAATTATAATTTGATATGATTATGAGAGGATTAATCGGGACACGAAATAAGAATACGTGTGGAAATGTATGTGCGAGGACAGTAGCATTGGCGCACATGCGCGACAGAACACGCGCACATGCGCCAAGCAGACAGTAGGCCTCGCGCATATGCGCGGCGTGTATCCGCACATATGCGCGACACAACCCGAGAGTTGTGAAGAAATCCTCGCGCATATGCGCGGAAGAGTGTCGCGCATATGCGCGAGTCCCCGCGCCGAGACAGAATGTCTCGCGCATATGTGCGGAAGGTGGTCGCGCATATGCGCGAGACGTGTTTGGACAAGAGTGAGCCATTTGCCATTATGCATGTGCGAAATGTATATATATATATATATATATATACATGCATTTCAGTTCTCTGGGAAAGGAAATCGAAAGCCGAAGGGAAAGTTAGCTTCTTGTGATTCAAGTTGCGATTGTACAAAATCCGCCCGTCTTAATCCGACTTCGGTACCGAGTTCCTAGCAACGTAGACTACAACTTGACGTAAGTTTTACTACATTTTGACATGCTTTGAAATTATGATGTTGTCAGAATTGAATGGAATTCATATATGATGTTCTTGACATATTAGACATCGTAGAATCGAAGTCAGATTGAGAAACGAACTGATTATGGAATTGTTATGAATTTTTAGGGTATATTGATTTATACCAGACAGATTTGAATTGTGATTGAATTACAGATTGTAATGGATAGGAGTTATGATTTGTAATTGATGTCTGTTGAATTGGTATTGACGGGGATACTGAGATTGTACCGTTATGCCGTTGATTTTGAATTAAATCCAGAATAATCAGATTGTTAGCAATTTGAAAGGTATATTGATATGAGATTATTGGTATTGCCATTGTCAGATTGAGGGATTGACAGAGTTTGGATTCCAGACCTAAACTGCAACGAAAGGTATAAGTCAATGTGTATTGGGACATCGACTCAAGTTGGATGTACTTGAGTTTCCCTAAATCACATACTTATTATTTGTTTATCATTGTATTTAATGATTTGATTTAAATGCTTGTTCTATGGAGTTATAGGAGCATGCATTAGACGAGTAATCTTGTGACAGAAGTACCTGATAGTGGCAGGTAACCACGGGTACATTGCACGATGTCACAAGATATGGTGATAGACCATAGTCTATGACGGATGCGTCTGGACACTGGATGTTGGTTATATCGACTTGGATAGAACTGGAGTCTTTTCTATTACTGTTTGTCGATATAGGAATGCTACATCTGGACACCGGGATCCCTAGGCTAGGATTGAGTCTAGTCTGAATCGTGGAGTCACGAGTATTGTTGACAGATTGATATTGTTTACATTTCTGATTTTGATATGTATTACTGTTATCTGTTTCATGCTTTGTATTGAACATATGACTGCATGTTCTTTGATTTATACTGGGATTTATTCTCACCGGAGTTATCCGGCTGTTGTCTTGTTTGTATGTGTACTTGACAACAGGTGGGACAGGTTCAGGGTCCAGGAGATGAGGAGAGATCGTGATTAGAGTGGAGGCTCCGGACTTGGATTGTATATAGGGTTTGAACACTTGATAGTAGTTGTTGAACCTTAGTTTGTACTGATTTGTAGACGGTACAGGACTTGTACTTTATTATATACTGAGTTGTATCTTAGTTTGATTTCACTACGTTCCGCATTTAAAAATAAAAATAAAAAAATTTAGACCCTGTTTTAATTGATTAATTAGTCCCAATGACGATTATGATTTTGATTAGCGTCTGGGTCCCCACACTTCTCATTCATATCTCATATGAATTTTTATTGTCTGTCTTTTGATGGACTTGGTTCAACAATACTGTCGTAGTCTCAAGTGCAAATCCCCAAAAAATGCTGCAATTTAGTGAATCCTATCATAGATAGAACCATTGTTGGAACATTTCATGTTCGCAATCTTGATTTTGATGTTAACAAAACTTGTTATTTTGTTTCTAACAAATTTATCTAATGTGCAGTTAGAAAGAACCATTGTTGGAACATTTCCTAGTATCGGCCGAATTTTAAAATGCCTAATTACATACACTAAATATATTTTTGATACCATTTTAAAAATAAACAACCAACTATATTTGAAAATTCAAAGGAAATAGTTCAAAGCATAAAATCATCAAACATTTGCAAATCCTCACTTAGCAACAAAGCTAAAACTAACAACTTCTCAAAAATCACTCAACAACATAATAAAATTCGTAAAATTATCTTTAAAAAAACTTAAAATCATAAGTCATAACCTTAATGCGGAAAATCTGGCGTTGATCCTCGGGTTATGTGCACCTTCAATCCAGCAAGATCAACCATCAAAACCTCCACTACCATCAACATCATTCTCACCTGCATCGATCACACCTTGTGAGTCTAAAGACTCAGCAAACCATAATCTTGATAACAAATAATACATATAAAATCACATGCAACAGTGAAAATACTTTATACTTAAAATAACATTTCATAATCATGCATAAACATAACTATTTTTCATATCATTATAAACATATTCATATTCATCATATACGTATACGGTTTCCTTTTGTTGAATTCAGATCGTTAATTATGACTTTCGTATTAAGGGTCGATGGATCCATCTACATGTAACCACAATACTGGGCGGCAGGGACATCATCGACACTCTCACCTGTAAACTGAGCCTTGTCCCTACGTATTATCGTATCATCGTATTGGTCACAATTATTTCACTTCCTTCAACATTCCATATTCTCATCACTTTATAAAATTAACCATACATAAATATTTTTTCTTTTAAACCAAACATGCAACATTTTTTTTAGCGTTAACGTTTCATCATAAAATTCCATAAAAATTTAAAATAATCATATTAACATATTTTACAGCATTCAGGAAACTGCCATGACATTTACTATTTTTCTGGTATAAAATGACCGTTTTACCTCTAGACGTAAAATTTCACGATTTGGACTTTTTTTTTTTTATTTCCGTTGACTCTATTCCATCCCAAACAATTATTTAAGCTTAGATAAATTTTTTTATATTTTTATTTAGCTTAAATTCCTGGATTTTTATTTATTCTTTAATTATAAATTCGTAATACGTTTAATCCCGAATTAAATTTGAACTTTAATATAAAATTCTCAAATTTAAAACATAGACTTTTTATATTTAATTTACCCTCGTGAACCATGATTCGCCCTTCGTTGAACCACGATCCAAACCTTAACCAATTTAAACCTAATTCTCGAACCCTAAGATAAAACCCACGAGCCGTCTTACGTTTTCCACGAGCCAAGCCCGAGCCACCTTGTGCCAACCCCTGATCAGACCCTCTAGGAACCCTCTTGGACCCACTTGACCAACCCTAGCTCGCTACATCCCCTGGTGCGAAGGACCCTAGCCGCGCGAGAAGTAGAGCCACTAGGACTCTTTGATTTACCTGCTACGACTCTAACCACTGAGCCAGACCCTGACCTAGCCCCTCGTGAACCCTCTCAGGACCTTAGAGACCTAGCCTAGCCCAGACCTGACCACCCTGGCCAAGCCCTGTCCCATTTCATACAGCTGCACAACCCGCGCGATGGCTTGGAAAGAGTCATAGCTTGCTAGGACTCCTTCCCAACCATTGTGCTCGAGTCCTAGTGTGGCTAGGACTCCTCTCCTGACCCAACCATGTCCCAGCCCAGCCCTGGTTGCGCCAAAGGCAGGCCATGCATGGTTGTTGTCACGCCGCGAGCCCGGGCCCGCGGCTGCATGACTGTACAATGGGCCCCTATAGCAACTACTTCGTGTCCGTCCTCGCTTTACGAAAATGATTAACCCAAGTTGCTATAGAAGTCCATTGTAAGCCATTATAAACTCATTTTAAATCTTTAATTTTTCAGATGTGGGACAAGGGTATCATAGTTGTTCCCTCAAAATCGAGCCCTTGACAATAAAAAGTGCATCCATGGTTCCAGCTATTTTCAATTAGTGTGCAGCCTATCAACATGCATCCTAGGACCCTTAACTCGTGTAAAAATGTTCCATAAACATTTCCTAATCATGGCAGCCCCTTCACGCAAGTAAACATCATGTTTTGGTGAAAGAATCATACTTTAAACACATGTATATGCATAAAACGAAATAAATTAAAAGGAAAACTTGTTTTTCATGCAAATCATAATTAAACACATATTAGGATGTGATAGATGAGAAAAAGAAGAATTATGACGTGCCTTTGCGTATATAACACACGAAAACACATTGACGATGCGAAAAACGACGACGAGAACTCTAGGCTGAATTTTCCTCACAAAATCGATGCCTTCTCCTTGCAAAATATTCATGTGTGCGTGTGTTTGAGGGGATGCTAGGAGTCTTGTGTGGTTAGGGGTGAGGGAGGCGGCTGTTTTTAAAATAATAAGGTAGTGCTTAGGCTTAATTGTTTGGTAAATAACTTGTGTGAAAGCTTGGGCCCGTTAACAACCTATGATAGGCCCAATATGCCCAATAGTGTATTTAAAAATTATTTCGTTTAGCAAAGTTCATGAAATTATTACCCGATTTGCCAAAAAGTTCGTATTTTTTTTTTGAAAATTCAATATCGATAAAAATTACGTCTCGGCGTATAAAATCACATCAGAAATCCTTATTTAAAAGATAACAAAAAGCATCAACCTTATTTTAAATAATTTAAAACAATTATTTAATAAAAATATTTTCCATTTTTCAGCCCTCGGTCTCCGTTCCTCGATCGCATCTCGAATAACATTTAAAAATACAATTTATTGCATTCAAGTAGAAAAAATGATAGGATCGGTTAACTCAACGTGAAAGTGTTTAGAAGGGGGGGGGGGGTTGAATAAACACTTGCTAGATTAAAACTTCTTCGAAAGGTTGGGTACAGTTTTGTTACAAACTGACTCAAGTATCTCGTCGGTCGATAACAATCAGTTAAACTGAATAAAACAGTTGCGGAAAACTAACTGACTGAAAGATAGAATGAATAACTGAAAGTAAATAACACAGGAAATGTTTCTGGATGTTCGGAGACTTGAATAACTCCTACGTCACCCCTTCTATCACAAAGATAGGATATTCACTAAAAGACTTTGATCAAATACAATAACGTGTACTGACCCACTTCAGTTTGGACTTATCTATTGCCAAAACTGAAACTCTTAGTTAACAACTCTTTTACAGATCACAACTGATCTTAGCACAACTTGTACAATTTATCAAAGATTACAAAGTGCTTTTTCTAGCTCAAAACGTAGCCTGAATGCTACTGATAAAACTGATAAGCTTGAGCTTTGATTTGACGAAGTTGAGAGAATATTTTCGCAGAGTAACAGCAAGTAAAATGAGTAGTTCAGAATCGGTAGTTCTTCAGCTGCTCTCTTCGACTATTTATAGGCTTCTGTCAACGGTAACATTTATTTGAATAACAGCCGTTGTTTGCCACGTCAATATTCCCTGATAGATCGTACACTGCAACTTCTGAAATGCGGCGATCCACTACCAGTTCGCAGAAGACTGTACTATTTGTCGGTTGTCGTTTTTACTTTATGACGTGTACAGCTGAAAGATCAGCTGATAACAAATCAGTTGGCGAGAATGAACTGGCGAGAATATCTGCTGAAATATCAGTTAAGCTAGGTTCAGTTAAGTCGATCAGTTGGTAGCTTTTAGTTGCTGAATTCAGTTGAGTCTTTTGTCAAACGCCGGAATTAAGTTTCCAACAATTTCCCCCTTTATGGTGTTTTGACAAAACTTGGAATAAATAACTGAATTCTGCATAGTAGATAAAATAAGATCAACAACTGAAATAATAGAAATCTGATACAATCAATACTGCTGTACTACTAAGAATTCTTCTGCTCTTCCCCCTTTTTGTCAAACTGCTCCATCTTGTCAGATAGCTTGCGAACGTGAGAAGAAAGAACCGTGACAGAGCATGACATATTTTCAATAGCAGTAGACAGTGTGACTTGCAGTAGATCAAATTTCCGAGACATAAGCGATTCCACATTGTTGACGCGTTGATTAATGAGTTCTTGAGTGGCAGTCAGACCGGATATGATACCTCTATTAAACCTCTGTAAAGCGTCGTCTCAACTGATATTCCCCCTTGATCAGTGTCTAGTTTAACTGATGAGCTCATGGGAGTGCTTGCAGCTGAACACGATTCCATGCCAAATTTCTTTAGTAATTCCTTTGTATATTTTGTTTGACTGATGAAGGTGCCTGAATCCAATTGTTTCACTTGTAATCCAAGAAAGAATGTCAGTTCACCCATCATGCTCAATTCGAATTTTTCCTGCATCAACTTAGCAAATTTCTCACATAATTTGGGGTTAGTTGACCCAAATATGATATCATCAACATAAATTTGAACAAGTAAGATATGATCATTCTTAGAAAATTTGAACAACGTCTTATCAACTGATCCAACAGAAAAATCATGATCAGTTAGAAATTTTGAAAGAGTTTCGTACCAAGCTCTTGGAGCTTGTTTAAGACCATATAAGGCTTTGTTCAAATGATAGACATGATCAGGAAGGTGATGATTAACAAATCCTGGAGGTTGTTCAACAAAGACTTCTTCCTGCAACTGTCCATTCAGAAATGCGCTTTTAACATCCATCTGGTACACTTTGAAATTTTTGAATGATGCATAGGCCAGGAATATTCTTATTGCTTCCAGTCTTGCAACTGGTGCATATGTCTCATCATAATCAATTCCTTCTTCCTGCCTGTATCCTTGTGCAAATAGCCTTGCTTTGTTGCGCACAACTGAACCATCCTCGTTCAGTTTGTTCCTGTATACCCATTTTGTACCTATAACAGTTTTGGAAATTGGTCTTGGAACTAAGTTCCAGACATTATTATGGATAAACTGATTTAGCTCTTCTTGCATAGCATTTATCCAGTTAGGATCAGCAAGAGCTTCATCAGTTTTCTTTGGTTCCAGTTGAGATACAAAAGCTGAATGAATGAATAAGTTAAGCATTTGATTTCTCGTTCTTACCGGATCAGATGGATTACCTATCACCAATTCTGGAGGATGTGATTTCTTCCATCTGAGTTCAGCATTTGTTGATTCCAAATTGGTAACTGCTTCAGTAGGTAACTGATTGGTTTCAGTTTCAGTTGGAGCTGTTTCAGTTGGCAACTGAATCTCATTTGTTTGTTCTACTAACTGATTAGCTTCCAATTCAACAGCCTGATCTAATATCTCAGGTTCAGGTGTTTGGAGATTGCTTTGATTAATATGAGTATCTTCTTCATCATCATCCTCCAAACTGATATCTGTAAATCTGTCAGCTAGCTCAACTGTATCAGTTGGCTTATCAGTTAGTACAGTTTCATCAAAAACAACATGAATAGATTCTTCAACATTTAAAGTGTTTTTGTTGAAGACTCTGTAAGCTTTACTTACTGATGAATAACCAAGAAATATTCCTTCTGCAGATTTAGCATCAAAAGCTTTTAAATGAGTTTTACCATTGTCGAGTATAAAACATCTGCAGCCGAATATTTTAAAGTAAGAAACCACACTTTTTCTTCCATGCCAGATCTCATACGGTGTTTTCAAATGATTCTTATTAATCATTGATCTGTTTTGAGTGTAACACGCAGTGTTCACTGCTTCTGCCCAAAACCTTTGAGAGATACTAGAATCAGCAAGCATTGTTCTAGCAGCTTCCTTAAGTGTTCGATTTCTCCTTTCAGCTACACCATTTTGCTGAGGAGTTCTTGCTGCTGAGAGCTCATGTTTGATTCCAGTATTCTCTAAATAGTTTGAAAGAATTTTATTGATAAATTCAGTTCCTCGATCGGATCTGATTCTTTCAATTCCAACTGATTTTTCATTTGATAATCTTTTGAAAAGCTTGATCAGTTGAGCAGCAGTTTGGTCTTTGGTCTTGAGAAAAATGACCCAAGTGAATCTAGAAAAATCATCTACAACCACCAAGGTGTATTTCATTCCCCCTAAGCTCATCACCGGTATTGGACCAAAGAGATCCATATGTAATAGTTCTAAGCATCGGGAAGAAGATTTACGACCCTTGTTCTTAAAAGAAGATTTTATTTGTTTGCCAAACTGACATGCTGAGCAAATTTTGTCTTTTGTAAAATCCATTTTGGGCAGCCCAGTCACAAGATCATGTTTACTCAAATATGCAATAGATTTGAAATTCAAGTGGTTTAACCTCTTATGCCATAACCAGTTTTTCGAAGATTTTGAGGCAATAAGACATACTGGTGCATAAGGTTGATCATTCCAGCTGACTTTGTATGTGTTTCCACATCTTTTGCCAGTTAGAATGACCTCATCAGTTGAGTTTTTGACTGAGCAAATAAGTTTGTCAAATTGAACTGAAAATCCATTATCGCATAACTGACTGATGCTTATCAGATTATACTTGAGATTTTCAACTAATAAAACATCATTAATGATAAAATTACCATGGATAAGCTTACCCTTACCCACAGTTGTACCTTTCGAGTTGTCTCCAAAACTAATCTTTGGACCATCGTATTTGATCAGTTTGGATAGCAGTTTTGAATCACCTGTCATGTGTCTCGAGCATCCACTGTCCAGATACCAAACTGAATCTTCAGTTGTACCTGTTACCTGCATTCACATACAAAATAAGATTGTGGTACCCTTTGTTTATTTGGGTCCAAAGTTGATTAGTCCTTTAGGAATCCAAACTTGGATCAGTCTGACTGACCGTCCAGTTGCTGTATTCCATATGGTCTTTCTCGTTTTGTGTGTGCTTTGTGTGTGATGCATAGGTGAATCAATATGTGATTTTGCCTTTCCCAACTGATTGTTCGGCCGATATCGTTTCTGAACAGGCTTACAGTTATAGTAGTTGGAGTATTCATTTGAAAATCGTTTTGAAATTCTTTTCGATGTTTGACCACGAGAGTCAGTTGAAATTTTTGGACTATATCCAATACCATATCTATTTGCCTTGTTCTTGTTCTCAAAGGGCGGTTCAATCAGTTTACTTGGTTCAAGCTGTTCTTGTTCCACGACTGATTTGACAAAGCGAATGAATTTTCCTTTGTCCATATTCAGTTGTGGCTGAGTATCATTGGAAGACATCTCACTTTGACTACTGAACCCTAGTCCAGTCTTGTCAGCAACTGATTTTTGCGAATTCTGAATATCAGTTAGAGCTGCTGAAGATTTATTCCAAGCCTAAATGAGCTCGTTGTGCTTTGCATTTTCAAGCATCAATTTTTGAATCAACAATTGATTCCTGCTCTTTTCAGCATTGAGCTCAGCAATTTCCCTTTTTAGACTCAACATATCAACTGACTGATCAGTTTTAGTATTGTTGTCCAAGGGATCATCTTGCTTTGCTCTGGCTTTATCAAATGATAGAGCAAGCTTTTGATACTCGCTGACCATGTCATGAAGAGTCGAAATAAGCTCTTCTCTAGTGAAATCAGTTGAGCTAAAGTCGAATACCTGCTGATTGTCTGATTGATCTTCTGTCTCATCAGCCATCAGACACTTGACTTCTTCCTCTTCTTCACTAGAACTGTATGAAGTTTCAGCTTCTGACTCATCACTGTCAGTCTCTGCCCATTTGGCTTTGCTTTCTTCAGCTACTAGCACTTCATGCTTCTTTTTATAGGTTTTCCTTTCATCCTTAGGTCTCCTTTTGTGCTCATATGATTTCTTTTTCCGTTCAGTTGAGACTTGACTGTCCTTCTTTGGTTTTGGGCAGTCAGCAATGAAATGTCCTGGCTTTCCACAGTTATAGCAAGCGTTTGAATCTTTTCTGGAGTTATTTCTTTGGTAGCTCTTCTGAAAATTTCCCTGATTCTTCCTCATGAATCTACCAAACTTTCTGATAAACAATGACATAGCATCATTGCTCAATTGATCTGCAGCTTTTTCAACTGAACCAGTTGGTTCTGTTCTTATAGCAGTTAGAGCAGTAGTTGATGAAGGTGTTGATGGTTCTGCTTCTCCTCGAGTTTGTAACTCAAACTCATAAGCTTTCAGATCAGCAAAAAAATCATGAATTTCAACTTTGTTCAAGTCTTTTGATTCCCTCATGGCCATTGTCTTGACATCCCATTCCCTGGGAAGTCCTCTGATAATCTTGAGAGCCACTTCTTTATTTGTATACACTTTTCCAAGTGCATTCAGTTCATTTATGATTCCACTGGTTCTTTCATCATATTCAAGCATTGATTCTCCAGCTTTCATTTTGATGTTGTCAAACTTCTGTACAGCAACAGAAAGTTTGTTTTCCTTTGTTTGCTCATTTCCCTCGCATAACTGAATCAGCTTTTCCCATATCTCTTTTCCTGTCTTGCACATCTTGATCTTACTGAACGTTATCTTGTCCAGTGTTTTATACCGTATGTCCTTGGCTACATTGTCAAGGTTTGCTTTTCTTTTATCTTCAGCAGTCCACTCATCTCTGGGTTTTTCAATTCTATGAGGTGCCCCTTCGGTGATGGCAACTGCTGTGTTTGCTTTCAAAATTTTCATTGGCCCGTCAGTTATGACGTACCACATATCATCATCTTGTGCAGCTAAATGAGCCTGCATTCTGATTTTCCAGTCATCAAAGTCTTCCCTGGAAAACATAGGAATTTTGTTGAAAGAAGACATACTGAATCAGTTGAGAGAATATGTTCTACGACAAGATAAACTTCGCTCTGATACCACTTGATAGGATCGGTTAACTCAACGTGAAAGTGTTTAGAAGGGGGGGGTTGAATAAACACTTGCTAGATTAAAACTTCTTCGAAAGGTTGGGTACAGTTTTGTTACAAACTGACTCAAGTATCTCGTCGGTCGATAACAATCAGTTAAACTGAATAAAACAGTTGCGGAAAACTAACTGACTGAAAGATAGAATGAATAACTGAAAGTAAATAACACAGGAAATGTTTCTGGATGTTCGGAGACTTGAATAACTCCTACGTCACCCCTTCTATCACAAAGATAGGATATTCACTAAAAGACTTTGATCAAATACAATAACGTGTACTGACCCACTTCAGTTTGGACTTATCTATTGCCAAAACTGAAACTCTTAGTTAACAACTCTTTTACAGATCACAACTGATCTTAGCACAACTTGTACAATTTATCAAAGATTACAAAGTGCTTTTTCTAGCTCAAAACGTAGCCTGAATGCTACTGATAAAACTGATAAGCTTGAGCTTTGATTTGACGAAGTTGAGAGAATATTTTCGCAGAGTAACAGCAAGTAAAATGAGTAGTTCAGAATCGGTAGTTCTTCAGCTGCTCTCTTCGACTATTTATAGGCTTCTGTCAACGGTAACATTTATTTGAATAACAGCCGTTGTTTGCCACGTCAATATTCCCTGATAGATCGTACACTGCAACTTCTGAAATGCGGCGATCCACTACCAGTTCGCAGAAGACTGTACTATTTGTCGGTTGTCGTTTTCACTTTATGACGTGTACAGCTGAAAGATCAGCTGATAACAAATCAGTTGGCGAGAATGAACTGGCGAGAATATCTGCTGAAATATCAGTTAAGCTAGGTTCAGTTAAGTCGATCAGCTGGTAGCTTTTAGTTGCTGAATTCAGTTGAGTCTTTTGTCAAACGCCGGAATTAAGTTTCCAACAAAAAATCTACTTTAAAATCATGTATACATAACAAACATAATCAATTTAAGCAATTAAAATAATTTAATTAGCTATTTCCCATTTTCACTAGATTTGCATGAAGTTGGATTATGTCGTCTTATTTTGGACCTTACAATTCCTCCCTCCCTTAAATAAAATTTCGTCCTCGAAATTACAATTTACCGAATAGCTCCGGATAGCAACTCCTTAAGTCCCTCTCGGTTTCCTAAGTAGCTTCTTCCTCCGAGTGATTCAGCCACTTGACCTTGACCATTGGAATGACTTTGTTTCGGAGTCTTCTTTCTTGCATACCCAATATTTGGACAGGTCTTTCTTCATTAGTCATATTTGGAGTAAATTGCAGAGGTACATGATTTAGTACATGTGATGGGTTCGACATGTACTTTCGCAGCATTGAGATATGATACACATTGTGTACTCCCGATAGCATCGGTGGCAGTACCAATCTATAGGCTAGTGTTCCAATCCTCTCCAAAATCTCAAACAGGCCTATAAATCCTGGACTGAGTTTTCCTTTCTTTCCAAATCGCACAACACCCTTCAGATGTGCTATTTTCACAAACATGTGGTTGCCTATTGAAAACTCTAGCTCTCTTCGTCGCTTGTCGGCATAACTTTGATGTCGGCTTTGTGCAGTCTTCATTCTATCCCGAATTTTGACTACTAGCTCGGCTGTCTGCTCGATCACGCCAGGACCAATTTTCTTTCTTTCACCAATCTCGTCCCAATGAATAGGTGATCTATATTTTCTTCTATATAGTGCCTCGTAAGGAGCCATTCCTATGGATGATTGATAACTATTATTATAGGTAAACTCAACTAGAGGTAATTTTTATTCCCAGCTTCCTTGAAAATAATAACGCAAGCTCAAAGTAAACCTCTAAAATTTGAATAACTCTCTTTGACTGACCATCGGTTTGAGGATGGAGTGTTGTGCGGAATAACAATTTAGTCCCCATCGCTGCATGCATACTCTTCCAGAAAGATGATGTAAATCTCCGATCTCTGTCAGATACAATAGATACAGGAATCCCATGCAGATGAACTATCTCTTGAATATATAACCCTGCATAGAGTGTCATGGTGAATGTCGTCTTAACATGTAGAAAATGCGCTGATTTCGTAAGACGACCCACTATCACCCATATTGCATTAAACCCTTTTATAGTCCTCGATAATCCCACAATAAAATCCATAATGATATTTTCCCATTTCCACTCTGGAATAGGAAGTGGCTTAAGCTTTCCTGCTGGCCTTTAATGCACTGCTTTTACTTGTTTACATGTCAAACACTCGGATACAAATCGCAGGATATCTCTCTTCATGCTCGGCCACCAATATAACAACTGCAGATCTTTTTACATCTTCGTGCTTCCAGAATGAATGGAATATGGCATGTCATGAGCTTCCTTCATAATGAACTCCCTCAAAGAGTTATCACTAGGAACACATAAACGATCTCGATATCGAAATATACCATCCACCTCAGAATATAACTTCCGGCCCTTGGCTCCATTCGTCAATCTCCACTTTTGCAATTGTTCATCAGTAGACTATCCCACACAGATCCTATCTCTCAAAGTCGACTGTACTGTCAAGGTGGCAAGATTACGGGCCTCGTCCCAAGCATATACTGTGAGCTAAAACCACTGAATCTTGGACTGCAGTGGTATTTGAAGCGATAATTGAGTAATAACTACTGCATTTCGACTCAATGTGTCTGCCACTACATTAGCTTTTCCCGGATAGTAGCTAATCTCACAGTCATAGTCTTTCACCAATTCAAGCCATCTTCGTTGTCTCATATTCATGTTTCGATTCTTCCGAACAAGAATCGAAATACATCGAAATGGTACCACAAGGTTTTTATTCCCACTTCAAATGCCAGGCTTGTTTTGTCTGTGTCTTCTCAAGAGTTCTATCCTTCTTTATCTCTTTTTAGGGGAAGAAATATTTCAAACTTTTATGGTCGGCGAAAATCTTGCACTTCTCCCCATATAGGTAATGTCTCCAAATCTTCAATGAAAATACTACCGCTGCTAGCTCAAGATCATGAGTGTAACGAACCGTACTTCTCATACTTAAAATTTGCGGAAAAATTATAAATTTTCTTAAATAAAAACATCCATACGGTCGTCACTCAACATTCATAAAATAAATCTCACAATCATCCGTCACCAATAAAACTTTGCTAAAAGAAACTGTCTCCAAATATTTCGCATCCAAATATTTAAAAATCAGAGTATTTTAAACTTGCATAAAAACATAAACATTGCGGTCCTCGGGTCTAGCCTGCCACTCAGCCCAAGCCTGCCCCTTGGTCATCACCTCCTGTCTCCTCAACATAGTCACATGCATCGATCAAGTCTAGTGAGTCTAAAGACTCAACACGTATAAACTGGGATAACGAGTACTGTAATAATAAAATCGCATGCATCTTAAAAATAGAACGTACATAATTTGAAACTTGAGCTTGCATAATAACTTGAACTTGCATACATATATAGACGTGCCATAACGTGAAACTTTCATGATCATAACTGAATACTTGAGCATACTAAAACATACATGACTTCATTTTGCATAGAGGATGTTTCAAAGCAAGTGACCCATACATAATAAATGCCTGATCAGACACACCACAGTACTGGGCTGACAGGGACGTGTCCACTGTCGCATACATGAGATCCCCGTTCATAATTTAACGGGCTGGTTGGTCCCCGTTCATAATTTAACGCTTTCCAACCACGATCTAACCCGTTCATAATTTAACGGGGCGGAGAGGTCCTCGGCCACGTTCACCGACTTCCAAACCCCTTCATAATTTGGTCACAAGTCAATTAGCATACCTCAAAACTTAAACATATTTTCTTTGCACGTCATACATACTTACTTGGCGTTGAGGGATTCGTTGGACTTCGATCGGGGCCGTTGCTGCACATACTGATCATGAATTGACATGCTTAACTTGCATACTTAGACGTAGGTAATCATGCTCACTTACGAGTTCATTCAATTCCTTAGGACGTTCTACAATTCCCATGACTCGACTTTGTAAATCATTGTACTAACCCATGACGTCTAACCTCAAAGCATACTAAATTATTTTTCCCCAAAAATGAAGGACACGGACCCATACCTACATCCGTGTAGGCTCTGGAAATTGACACCGAAGGAAAGCAAAGGCACGGACCCCGTGTCAGGGTCCGGGTGAGGGTCCGTGTAGGTACTGGAAATATACACTAAGTGGAACCCAAAGGCACGGACCCCGTGCCCTCATCCGTGTAGGGGTCCGTGTAGATACTGAAAAAAGACGTCGAGAAGAAACAAAGGAACGGACCCCGTGACTGGGTCCGTGTGCGGGTCCGTATACCCACTGTAATTGCGAACTTACGAAAATTATGTACATGCTTCGCTCAACTTTCTAGACTCGGTTGCATGGACTATGAAACGACACCTCGAGACTCACCTTAGCATGCCATAACATCAACTAAATTCGTACAAACACCCAAAGCAATGAGTTCACCTTACAACACATACAATTCAAAGCATAGCAAATGACACCAATTCGTTTCCTACGACTCCTAACGCATTCGAGTGCCTATCGACATTATACGACGTATCAAATAACATCCCAACATCATACTAATCATACCTAGACGCAGCAACGATCACCCGTCGATCCCCAACGAAGCCTGCAACAAAACTTCAAGAACACAATTTTCGTAAAAGTCGCAGTTTGAGCAGTCCCACGAAAAACATCTTAACTCACTCAATTTTCATCCAACATTCTCGAATTTTATATCAAATCGAAGGTATCGAAAAGTTCTACAATTTTCTAGTTGAAAGTTTTCTCAAAATCCCGACAGTAAAATCGCAGTTTTCATCAGGACAGTAAGTTACGAGATTTCAGATCTAAAAAGTATTTCAAACGCATTCAAACCATTTTCCGCTCAAACGACGAACGTCACACATGGATTTTCACGCATAAAAATACACAATGCATACTATGACAAGATCGATGCAGAAATAACAGAATATACGTGCCTTTTGAATCTTAAACGTTACCGAACGACGTTACCGAAGCGGAGATAGAAGCGAGGTTGATCCGGGACGAACGTGGCTCTGAATTCCTTGAAGAAAACTAACGAAAACGTGCTGGAAAAGAAGGGGAAGGGGGCGGCTGCTTCTAGGGAAGGAGAACCCTAGGTTTCTATCTTTCAAAATAATTAAATCTGAAACGTAAGGTGAGTGTGTGTGTTTAGTCATGTACAGGTGTGTGTAAAAGCGTGTAAATCGTGTAGTGTGTGTGTTTGGCTAGCTTAGGGGATTAAAACTTTGCTTAATTAAATAATTAGTCACCAATTAAAACACTAATTTTAAATAAACTCCTTAATTAAAATAACACACACCAATTACTAATTTTAAAAGTTTTAAACTCTTAATTCACTAAACACATAAATAAGGCTTTAAAATATTAAAACTTAATAACTTATTAAAATGCCTCATCCTCAACTTGGAATAAAATACCATGTTTTAAATTGTCACAATCGTCACCGGTCTCTTCCTCGATCCCGCCTCGAATAATCGCCTGAATCATGAAACTTGAAAAAGACATTTTAACGTGCATCTCATAAACTTGACTAATTTAAAATAATGCATTTTCATAAATTATGCATGGCTAAAACTCATTTAAAAATAATTAAATGATCTAATAATTAAATGAATGCATGGGTTATACGTGTACTGAATTTGGGCACTACAGTTCCTCCCCTACTTATAAAAATTTCGTCCTCGAAATTAAGTCTTACCGAACAACTCCGGGTAGCGAAGTCTCATATCTGCCTCTGACTCCCAAGTGGCCTCTTCCACTGATTGATTCAGCCACTGAACTTTGACTAGCTTAGTCACTTTGTTCCGGAGTCTGCGCTCCTGTCTGTCGAGGATTTGAGTCAGTCTTTCCTCATAAGACAAATCTGGAGCAAGCTGCAAAGGCTCATAACTCAGAAAGTGCGAAGGATTAGCCAAATATTTCCTCAGCATCGAGACATGGAACACATTGTGCACCCCGGCCAGATTCGGCGGAAGGGCAACACGGTAGGCTAGTGTTCCAACTCTGTCCAAAATCTCGAATGGCCCAATGAACCTCGGACTCAGTTTGCCTCTCTTTCCAAATCTCATAACACCCTTCATAGGTGCTATCTTGATTAAAACGTGATCTCCTACGGCAAACTCGAGATCTCTTCTCCTTTTATCAGCATAGCTCTTTTGACGACTTTGGGCAGTCTTCATTCTCTCACGAATCTTGACCACCACGTCTGCAGTCTGTTGAACTATCTCTGGACCTAGATCTGATCTCTCACCCACTTCATCCCAATGAACTGGTGATCTGCACTTCCGACCATACAACGCCTCATAGGAAGCCATACCAATAGATGCTTGGAAGCTGTTGTTGTATGTGAACTCCACTAGAGGTAGTCTAGACTCCCATGTTCCCTGAAAATCAATCATGCAAGCTCTTAGCAAGTCTTCTAAAATCTGTATCACTCGCTCAGACTGGCCATCTGTC